>NC_071342.1:12489107-12789196 GCF_027744825.2 Synchiropus splendidus | reverse complement strand
AGACATAGCACTAGAAATACCAATATTAAGGCTATGGAAAGTGACAATAAATATCAGTGCACAAACCTGAAATTAACTATCTAACTGGTCAGTTTTTATACCAATCGAAAGGAGTGGAAATGTGCGTCATGTTTTGACTGGAAACTTCAGCTGTGTCTTGCTCTCCGCAGGGTAACGACATCATCGCTGCAGCCAAGCGCATGGCGCTGCTGATGGCAGAGATGTCTCGGCTGGTGCGCGGAGGCAGTGGAAACAAGCGCGCCCTCATCCAGTGCGCCAAGGACATCGCCAAGGCCTCCGATGAGGTGACCAGACTGGCCAAAGAGGTGGCCAAGCAGTGCACCGACCGGCGGATCAGGACCAACCTGCTGCAGGTGACGACGACGTGCACGGTGAAGGCGCAGACTGAATTCTGATATCAACGTGTTTCTCCCGGAAGGTGTGTGAACGCATCCCCACCATCAGCACTCAGCTTAAAATCCTCTCCACCGTCAAAGCCACCATGTTGGGAAGAACAAATATCAGCGAGGAGGAGTCCGAACAGGTAAAGTGTACATTCACGGAGATCAGGAGGCAGACGCGCGTTAGTGAGATCACGTGACCAAGAGCGTGAGTGCTCTCTGGTGACATCCAGTGGTCGGGAAGATGCACCGCAGACAAATGATTTTTTTTTCTTTCACGAGTTGAAAAAAACAAAACGAAACATGAAACATATTCATATTATTAAGAGTGATGTATTGTTTCTTTTATACTACATGTAAACCAATTATCATTATTAATCGTCTTCTGTGCTAAATCTGAATCTGTGACTAGAGTTTACATATATATTGAATGGGGTATGAAATGATTCTTCAAAAAAGTACACCAAAACATTCACTCTTCTACCAATAATTATCATGTATGCATGTAAACAAAGCCAAATATTTTAATGGTTTAAATATTTTTGGATGTTTTTATGATAAGAATTAATTATATATATCTCTATATATATATAGAGAGAGATATATACAATTTATGAAGTCAAAGGAATCAAGAGATGTTTGATTTGGGAATCAAGAGATGTTTGATTTGCATCTGGTGTGTTGAGACAACAAAGATAACTTCTTTACGCGTTACACATGCGCACATACTCTGCTTTGATCTCACCTCAATAGGTTTCTGCCAGTCATCCTTGCTGAAATCATCTCTCATCTTCTGCTTATTTTCTCCTAAAACTCTATTAAGAACAAGAACACGTGGAGTTCAATATAAAAATGTGCATTCTTCCTTTCGTCAGGCCACTGAGATGTTGGTCCATAACGCCCAAAACCTCATGCAGTCGGTGAAGGAAACTGTCCGAGAAGCAGAAGCCGCTTCCATCAAGATCCGCACGGACGCTGGATTCACCCTCCGCTGGGTGCGCAAGACCCCCTGGTACCAGTGAACGAATCCACATTTGGTACCAATCAGGTTCAGCTCTTCCGTCTGAGCCTGGAGACACTTTTTAGTAATGATTAATAATATATTTTAGTAAGTTGTGTTTCAAGACTTTATTAAAATCTAGGTATATATTTTTTGCATGAATATTTTTTTTTCTATTTTCTAGAGAGAAAATAACACACTGAATTTCTTCTTCTGTGTTGGATCATTTTGCTAGTGATTTTCTTATTTTTATTATGTATATAATAAGACTTTGTTTTATGAACAGCGGCCGGCTTTATTTGGTGCTCTGTGTTTACTGTGACACTCTTCTTAAGTGGAGACCCAAGACGACGTTGCTGCTCCTCAGCGATGTTTATACTTGAACAACCAACAGGTCTTCTCTTGTATTGCAACTTTTTGGCAATAAGTCAGTTCACAACAGAGATTGTTGAAAGTGGTTCATGGCTGCACAGCTAGGAATGTTTCCGTGTGACCCACACCTGTAGCTATTTAATTCATGCCTGACTTTTTTTCCTCAACAAAGCCAAAGGATGGAATTCTTAAAAACCCAGGTTAATACAAGTAGAGTGATGTCTTTTTCTATGTTTGAGTGCTTTGTTTCTGCACTATTTTAGCAACAGTTGAACTGTTTAAGGTTTCATCCAACATCCTGCGTTCTTCATGTGAGGTTCCCACTTATGAATTTGAGATTAACGGCACAACCCTGGAGGTTAATGTACAAAACTATGTGTCAACCGAAGTCTTACACATCACAAGAGAATATAAAGGTTTCTATTTTGTTATTTTAGCTGAGCAAATGTGAACGTGTGAGTGTGTTTCATCTTCCTCTGGCAGTATTCATGAGTGTTACTATGATGGCGCAGCACAGATTGTTCATTTTATTTTTGGATGAAGCATGTAGCCGTCACCTCGCCCGCTGCTGAGAGTGGTGGGGTTGAGTTTACTCAATGTGTCTCACGCTGAATGTATTCTGATAGCTTTGAGTCCTGCCAACACATCTGCTGTGCCTTGGAAGAATAAAAGCCTTTAATGGTGACCCAGGTTTCCTGATTCTAGCTGAGGGCCACACTTCTAGAATCGTATAACAGAAAGTCATGGCCATATTTATTTATGACCAACTTTTAAAAATCTATTTTATTTTGGTATTATATTCACGGATTTCACTCTACTTAGTGTCTTTCACTTTTCCTCGTACTGCATTAACAACATACGTCCAACATTTTGAATTGTAATGAATAAACAAGACACAAACAGGCTCTTACAAAGCTTTTATAAGACATTATGGCACTAAACAGTTGTAGAGGCAGTTAAGAGTCCTGCAAAAAAGTGATTGTACTAATGTTGCTAAACGTTTTGTGATTGTGAACATTCGACATCATGAAAGTCTGGTCATTTGTGTATATACCATATACATCACCAAGAGCATCTCTGTAACGTGTGTTCATCTTCAGTATTTCCCACTTAACGCGACTGATTGTGCTGCGGTGTCACAGACATTGTTCATTTATAGTGGCAGAAGTGTGCAAAATGATCTTCATTTTAAAGGCAGAGTCGAAGAGTATATTGGCTTTTTAAAAACAACACACTTTTATAGATTGATATATAGAAATACAAAAATGGCTGCCACATGAAAGAAATGGGACTCTGGGTACCACGTATACCTCCAACACGAGGACTGCAGACGGAGAGTGTGCTATTTTGGTGTCCCTTTTTGATATTAATGCGACACGCTGGAATGGTGCCCATAAAGCTTGTGCACGACCTGCTGCTTAGTGACAACAGTGGATCAGGTTGTCAGGGCTCAGCACTAGACTGGCAGGCAGTCTTGCTCAAAGGGCTTATTCTCCTTCAGTGCTTCTGTTAAAATGTATTGTTACAAATGGGGATCCATATTAGTATGAGTGGGCCTAAGGGACACTGAAGAAGTGAGAAAACACTATGCTGCTGACATAGGCACACTATTTGGCAAGGCATTGCTCTTAAGGCTGTTGTACACAGTATATAAATTACTGCATGTTTATGAGCTAATCCTTAAAAAAAAAGAGAAATAATTTGCCGATCAGGAAGTATTCATCTATATAAAGTGTCACGTTGGTTATTAAGGCTTTCCCTTCGCAGGTTATATGCCGCAGCCATATAATAAATAGCACTTATAATGTAAATCTGTTAATATTGTGAGCCGCACGGCACAAAACAAATTGCTCTACAAGGCACATGTAAACATTTGGGTGAGTTCAGGTCCGGACTTGGAACTTTCCAGCCTTTGTCACATATTTGACCCCTTTGAACGGCTTGTACTTCTCTCCAAACATGTCGAGGCGACTGACCTTCACACCTGCGGAGAGTAATGACTCATGGTGAGGCGGCAAAAACTTAAACACACTGATTTCATTTAAGGCAAATAGAGGACAACATTTGAGTCGTGGGATTCAGGACAAAGAGTGTGTACCTGAAATAGCCAGCTGCTGGATTTTCAGGTCAATGTTGAGTGAGGGGTTTTCGTCGGGTTTCGGACATCCTGCCTGCATACTGAGAGTGCCTCGCAGGTTTGGAAGCTTCTGTGGGTTCAGTTTACCGATGTCCCAAACCAAAATCTGTAAGACGGCATCACATAGACCCAAATGTTTCACCTTCTGTGGTCTACAGGTTCTATAGAAACAAGCAGCCATTTTGGCTCCTACTGTGTTCTGCAGGTTTACCTTGGTGGTCAGATCATAGGTGTAGTTTCCTTGCGTGGAAGTGAGGTTGGTGCTGAGAACAGATTTTGGCATGTGGATCGTGACCACGAGCCCCTCAATGGTCTTCCCCATGGTCTGCTTTGGTCCAATTGTGATGTCCAGGCGTCCACAGTTTCCTGTGTCAAAGAAGTTGATGTTCTGCTTCACGTAGACGGGAATGGCGACCAGACTGAGGAAGTGCAAGTTGTAAAATGTTATTGTTGATCCTTTGTTGTTCTGCGGTAGTTCACACACATGTTCACACAAAATGTCCTCCTGCTTACTTCTGAGAGTTGACATGATACGTCATTAGAGTGAAGTTCCCATCCGGTGGAATGAAAGACAGAACCTGCTCCGACTCCCAGCGTTTGAACCGAACGCAGGGGTGAAAGCTCACGTCATCAAGAAGTCGAGGGTTCTTCGGGAAAACGACATCCACGGTGAGCTCTACGTTTGACACCCACACTCACATAGAAAAGTCCATTTTACCATGAACGACAGGGTCAAGTCCGGCATCCCGGAGAGTCTCACGCATGCTTCGATGACACCTTGTATGTCTGCGAACACGGTTGACCCTGTGCAGGAGGAATCATGTGAATAAAATTGCACACCGACATTTCACATCTTAACATGTTTGTAACAAACCTGATTTGTCCAAAATCGCATCTATTTCTTCGATCACATCAAAATAGGCCTCATTGTTGGTGTATTTGACACCCGTCCGCCTCCAGGGGATATTAGACAGTTGACCTGTTGGTAGAACATCCCCGACGTTGCTACTTCCTGTAAGAAAAAGGACTGTTAAGACATGAGAATACTGATCCATCTGGTAGATGCTTTGTTAACCTATGAGTGTATTGACGACCGATCGCAGGATAGTGGGTGGTTTGATCATCTCTTTGAGGACGTTGGACTCTGTCGCCAGTGGAAAGCCATTGTCCAGCATGTCCTCCAGCAGCTCGTACACTGTCACAAGGTTGTCTTTGATGACATTTTCAGAGGTTTCTCCAAAATAATCCTGGAAACAGACAGATGTCTTCATACTCTTCCACCGAATACATACATACATCTTCAACTGCGCATTATCCTCCATAGGACTTGTCTCCACCTCTCACCCATTGATGCAGAGATTGGAACAGCTCCCCCGTGATTACATACACTACAGTATTTGAAATAATATAGATAGAACAGGAAGGGAAAATTGAGAACGTGCTGCTCACAGCAACGCTCTTTTGCAAGCTCTTGCGCCATGTTCTCGCCATGTTAGGTGCTTACACTTATGTTAGGTGCTTACACTTTTGATAGGTGTAAGCACCTATCAAAAGTGACCTCCAGAAGTACACAACGTCTGACACTTTTTGCTCGGTACTAACCACCGGGAGGCCAGGATCATCACAGAAAACTGACTAATACAATAGTGAAATTGAGAAGTGCTTGTTTCTTCCTCTTTCTGTTCCACTTCTCATCCTGGCAAAAGGTCCATGAAAACAAAAAAAGCAGAATGCCACATTTCTTTTAAAATCTAATAAGCAGCTGCATGCTCAGCACGCAAAAGAAACAAAGGTGCAGTGTGTTCTTTTTTCGTAGAGTCCCAGGATGCAAGTTCAGCTCAAATTCAATAGATTTTGGACATTCTGTCGTCTATTAAATTAACCCAGAAAAGTCATGTTGACGTGATTGCAATACACAATCTCTGTGACTACTAACTAAATCCACATTTTCATCAACCACACTGCTTCCTAAATGAATGCCAAACTAGGGACACAACTTCACCCACAGTTCTACCAGTGGTGCTAAATTCCCCATAAGTATGAATGTCAGACAAACTGGTTGTCTGTGGATGAGCTATCATAAACCACTCGACAGCTGTTCAGGCTGCCTTCTCTTCAATTATACATCCCAAAATCACACCTGAAATGTGTCAGCTACTCGGTGCAGGAACTCGATGACAAACAGTGGAGGGACTTCAGACTGGATGACGGACAGGAAGTAGATCTTGCCCCTGTATATGGTGATGAGGTAGTGATGAGGAGTCTGGAGGACAGGCGGAACATTCTCTGGATCCAGCGCCTTCTCCTTGGCTTCAAAGAAGTAGTCACACACACTCCGGTTGATGACACTCTTCCAGTGTTTCTCCAGGAAGATGTCTCCAAAGTTATTTATCAGAAACAGGCTGTGGATCATCTCCTCTGAAACAATGACATTGTTATTCTGGGTTTGACAGGAGCAAACATCTAAATCGTGTCAACACAGTCTGTTTGTTTAGCGTCCAGCACAAACGTTAAAATGAATTGCTTTGATACAAATCTGGAGTGTCAACACTGCTATGATGTCAGATTGTCAAACTTTCATTTATCACATCATTGCAATATACAAATACGGACGACTTCACAACGTCCGGTTTAAAAAAAAAAAGCAATTTATAATAAAATAGTGGGTTCGATTTAAGCAGAGAAAAGTTCTACCTGATCTGTGTAGTTGTGTCTGCCAGGAATTCTGGACGTCAATATGGCAGAGGTGCAGCAGAGCTCCCACGTAAACACAAATTCACCGAAGCAAAACCATTCACGGAAAAAATGTTTTCTATACCCTTCAAAAACACACAAATGATAATACAGATTATGTTGACGACGCAGGGAACTCCATCAAGATGGAAAAGGGGATTTCAGAGTAACTTTCCGAACAGTTTTGATCAGGCGATATCCCAGGACAGCTATCTGGGCAGGATATTATTTGTATTTATCCCGAGTTTTGTCTGTCAGGTTTCGTCATGCTGCTTTAGCAGAACGTGTTGTTCGATACTAGAGAGATCTCGATATTTGATAATGAGTGCTTTTAAAAAAGAAGTTTAACCGAATTTAGTACCGTAATCATAATGGTTCTAAATTTAACATTTTTTTTATTGGAGCTTGAAATTAAAGCGAAATTCAATGCAATTATAGTTTGCTCTGATAAAAAGATTTGTGAATCGGTTATATTAACTTGCATTCCGTGAACTTTTCAATGCATCAATCTGGCACTAGTATTTGCTTCGCTGTCTTAGCTATTTGTATAACACGATCAATGTAAACAATGGGGAGTATTTGATTGTGCCGCGTAAAATACGTGTTAACGTACGTAAAAAGAGACATTTTTTTCAACAGTTAACATGTGTTTCGTTCAACTTTAAATCCCGTCAAGACGCAGTGGGCGATTTAGTGCCCACTCATTGGTCCAGTGACGGTGTTATGTCATACGGCCGCCTGTGAGTCCTCGCCCCGGGGTTGGGTCCTTTATCACAGTTCGTCCACATTGTTCAAACCGGCAGAAGGTGATCCAGCGTGTTTCTGCTCACTCATCATGGCATCGGAGGAACCTCAAGCCAAGAAAGTCAAACTTTCAGAGGAGGACAAGCCGGCGTCCGCCACCAAAACCTCTCCCGTCAAACTAAGGTGACCCGAGTTAAATAAGCTAACAACCTTGCCCTTGTGAAGACACCGGTGCAGTGCGTCAGCGGGAATCAAACACAGAATCTGGGTCAATCTTTATGCATATATTTGGTTCTAAACCGTTTTCCTGCATGACGGTCTCACTTTATAACGGTGGCGCGAAGTCCTGTGGCGTGATAATGATCTACAGCTATCACATGGCTAAGTTGCTCCATTGTTGACCACGCTTCCTCTTTAAAACGCTTACAAAAGTTGTCTAAACTCTCGTACTAAATATACATTGTGCAAAGAATCTGATAAAGGTGGTGACTCGCAGCACTGGAAATAACTGGCGCTTGTTTGTAGCCACCATGCGCGCACACTTCACAGGCCACGCCCCCAAACAGTCAAATATGATCAGCGGTTGTAGTTTGTTTATGATGTATTGATGCGCTCAACATTCAGATGTGTACAAGTTTAGTAAAACTAAGACAAACGTGTATGGCGAAGTACTTGAAGATGTGTGTAGGGTCAGGTTGATGGCCGCTGAGGAAGCTAATGATAAACCTTGGCTGATAAGAAAAACCACTGAAGGCTGGATCATACCGTTGTAAAGTTAAGCTTTGCATTCTTTGCCTTAAATGTTTTTATTTTCTTTTTCTTGCACTATTTACTGAAGATTTTGCCAGAAATGTTTGGATCTCTCAAAAGTACATATTCAGTCAACGTTTTGATTTAAAAAAAATGTATTTTTATTAACTTAAGTGTTATGAAAACTGGCATGTTCATTTGTTTTTCCTTTTTTATATACTTGCCTTGTATAACATTTTCCACTTTCTTAAAATTAGATTACTCTCCATGAGAGTCAATATGACTCTAGTCTTATCAGCCGGGTTGTTCGACTTCATCATTCTTATAATTTCATGATGAGAGCAGTATTTTTTTTACTTTTTTTTGCTCTTACTGCAGAATCCTTTATGGTTCATTTCTCGCGAAGCATTTATCATTGTTGTGTTAAATATAATTCTTATGATTATTGGTTCACCCAACCGTGTAGTGTATAAGCCTCCATTCTATATAGGCGTCTATGACCTTTTATTTGTAATCTCTAACTGCCAGTTGGGGATGACCAGTTTGTCGATATTAAGCTGCTGCTTCCCTGTTTGATGACTAAATACAGTTATCCTGAAAGTCAGTATGCACTCTTGATCTAATCCATTTATTCATATGAGCCTGTTCTTTTGCTTTGCTTGCTCGAGGGCTCTGTTTAATAAGCCAGACCTGGCCTACAGGACAGTGTTATTTCTGTTAGATATTGTAAATATTGAAATAGTAATTTAATTAACAGTCATTTGCACAGGTGGCCCTTTATCCGCATTTATCCGGCCTTCTGGACATCATGGAGAAACTGACCATGTAGAAGTGTTTCTGTCTTGCCTTCTATTTCTGCTGTGATCTTCAATTTTATTTATTTTAGTGATTTTTTTAATTAATTAAAATAAATAGTAAACATGTAGGAATTCCTTTTCTATTTTGTACGTCTTATTTATTTTCATTTTACCATTTAGTTAGGTGAACATAATGTTTATTTTAAGTTAATTGATTAATATCATTTAATGGTAATATTCATAGTATTTAATATACATGTAATAGTTACTATATATGTATGTATAGTGAGTAACTATTATATAAATATTATTAATATTGTTATAATCCTTTACAATTCTTCCTTTAACTTTATATCCAGCATGATAAAAAGGCACAGTATTATGGACAGAAAAATGTAATATCTATTAAATTATTTTCTATTTGATTATTACCTAGTTAATCTTAAAGCAGCTTTGTTGGTATTTTAAACCAAGCCTCATTGTATAATGTGGCTCCTCTGGAAATTTAAATACCCACCTCTGTGGACTGCAGAGGACTGTGTGCTGGATCTTAAATTGATATCAAGATGATGATTGAAAGGCAGCAAGGAGTAGGTTAACAGGGTCACATGACTTCTGTTATGCATTAGGCTGACAGTTTCATGTGTCATTGTGTTTAGATGAAAAGAAGCAATAATGCCTCGCCTGCATTTTTTGAAAATAATTGATCTTTAAATTCACTCAAATTATTTATGACTTTTGATGTTTACATCATTACTAAAACTTGAATGCTAAGTGGTCTTTAAAAAATGAAAATCCTTTAAACAATACCGTCAATGACCTTTTGAGGAATTTGCCTGGAACCATAATACTCCTGTCCATACCTGCCTTGTTTAACTTGTCCTCGACTGTCAGAATTAAGGATAGTCAGCCTCATTTCATTGGATGGAAGGCTTTTTTTTTCACTACTCATGGGGCACGTAGAGCGTTTCATACCTGCGAACAAAACAAATACCTAAATTCCTAAATATGTCCAACATCTTTTTATTTACTTAACCTGCTATATTTTGCAGACTGAAGTCGGTTTTGTCGCAAATGCTTTTGCATGGTCAACAAACCTGTTCAGCAGCCTCCTTGTTGTACAAGGGAAGATGTAGCTGGCAGCGATAGCCAATCAGCTCGCAGAGCCCACCTCCCCATCTGGCCCGCCTTCCTCCAGACGGCTGCAGCCTGCCTCTGAGAGGGGGGAGGAGGAGCCCCGGTTGCAGGGGAAAATCGATCTGGCGGAGCTGAAATTGTGAAGTTTTCCAATGCCTTGCTCTTTCTGAGCGGGCTTTCGGTTGCTCAACAGGTCTGAAGGGATCCAGCTGTCACACAGAAAGGGGAACAACATGTCTGCTGCGAGGTAAGTCCTCCTGGCATGAGCAGAAGCTGCTTGCACTACGACAGGGATGGCATCAGTGTAATTGGCTGCATGTCTTAAGTGGCTATCGAGGGTGGGATGGCTCCATCCGATCGGGGAACGAAACCATCCATCCGACATAATGGATGCTTTTGTAAATATCCCATTTGTGCTGACCAACGTTTTGAATTTCCTTCCACATGGTCTGCTCACTCACTGAGATAGGAGCGCGCACATGAGCGCTGTGTCTCACTGCTGTCCTATATTGCTCACCAGTCTGTCATGAGGTGTGAGATGTTCAGTGTGTAAACGTCTGCCTGCTCCACAGCGTTTTCTGTTACTGACCCCGTGTGTGCTGTTGCCCCAGGACTGCGCTGCATAAACCAAAACAAAGGCAGCTGCTGTCCTGATGTGGTCCTGCCACAAATGCATGAGCGCGAGCACATGACTGTAACTCACTTGTCTGTGAATGTGCAGATGTTTCACAACGGTTCCAGGAAAATGGCAACTTCAATCTACAGAACAAACAGACTCCAAACAGGAACATAAACAAGGACATCCTGCGTTTGGCGTTCGGTTGTAAATCTTCATTTAATATTGTTAGAGTAAACATTTAATTTCTTAACACTAAGCCTAAGCAACAATGTCAGCACTGCCGTCTGGAAGCATCCTGCTTGTCAACCGCTCACACTGTGGTCACTCAAAAGATTTTTCTCTTTTTTCAGTGGTTAGCATGAATATTCTCCTTGCTGCTGGCTATTTGCAACAGCGATCCTCCCCTGCCTGTAGCCAGGAAACCCCATGTATTTCAGTCTCACTGGTTCAGTTGAATATAACCGGTTTCTTATTTTGCTCCAGATATTTCAACAAGAAAACCGTTAAGATGAAATTTTTGTGTCTTGCAGTCCAAACACACTGTTCGGGATGGGAAATCCTTTATTGGACATTTCAGCTGTGGTGGACAAAGACTTCCTGGACAAGTAAGTCACTTGTGATTCATTGCGCTGAACTTGGTTTAGATGGTCCTGAACACTCCAAAAATGTGTGAACCTCAACACTAAACCTTTATTACACATGATCTGGTCATTACCTGCAGGTGACATAGTAGTAAAAGTAGACTGTTTTGTAAGTCATTAGGTATCTAATCCAAGCACAAGCGCAGTTTAAGTCCGCTAAAGGTAAACGGTGAAGAACAGCAGGAAAAATAGTTGTCGACTGCCTTTTGTTGATGAGGAACCTGCTCCGTTGGTGGTTGGGTCTTATCATCGAACATTTTAGCTGATATGTTGCTGTCGCATCACCTGATCACTCCAGGGTGGTTGAGAAACAAAACTCAATTTTTAGAAAAAAAAATTTAACCATGCAGAATCTGTCAGTTGCCTGTCCTTCTAACCATATGATGGTAAATAAAATCCAGATTAGCCTTTTGTTGGACCCATGATGCTTCCACGAAATTGCTCATGGTTCTTATCTAGGTGCTGATTCTCTTGCTGCTGAGCCTTTCTCTCACTCTCAAGCTATTGTGTTTGGGGAAAAAAGTGACACAACTGGGTCTGTCTTATGAGACTCGGTCAGCCTGTGTGGTATCACAGTGCATTGACCAGGGCAAAGGGCATGTGTCGGCCCCTGCTCACAGTCCACACTCCTTGCGCAAACCCCAGGATTAGTGCTGAACGGTCAAACCCAAGCCGGTAGCATTTAATGACTGACCAATATAGGCATTCCTAAAATTTACTTTTATGTGCATCCGTTTATAAAATATAGATTTAATATTATTATTTTATTATTGTCTGTCACAGGCATTTTCTGCTATTATTTAAGTGTAGTGTGCTGTAATATTTATGAAATACTAAATTAGTAGTGCTGAAAATGGTTTGAATGTGAGGACTGCTCTTGGAAATACTAATAAATTGCACTGAAAAACTCTCTCCATACATTAAGTTGCCTTCGTCGTCCATATATATATATATATATATATATATATATATATATATATATATATATATATATCTCCATCAGACTTATATCAGCATCCTGATGAGTAATTTTTGGAAACTACGGTTGGTAAATTAACATGGCATGAGGGCTGTCAACAGATTAAAATTTTTATCTCAATTAATCGCAGAGTTAACTCAAGTTAATCACGCATTTTGTATCTGTAATTTAATGGACGATTTTATCAGCACAAAAGTGGCCAACAGTGTTTCCAATGTTATGCCTTTAGCATGTTTTTGAGCCTTTTCAATGCGTTTTTTCCAACGAATATTCTTGGCAGTGTGTCATGTTTGGTTGCTGTAGTGAACAAATGTTTGCATGAGGAAATGGTGTGGTTAATTGAGATTAAAAATTGTAATCTATTTTATATTTACATATCGCCGAGTTGTTCTCTTACCATAGACGTCTTGGTAACAAATTCCAATAAGGCAAATGGAATTTGGTCAGAACTCCAGGGATGAATAGCAAGAAAAGGGTAGATGGCAAGCAAGCAGCTGTCGACCCCCCCAATCATTATTTGAATCCATTGCATTGACTCAAATCTACGATGATTCACGCAACTATCCTGCATCCCAAAGTAGCAAATATCAAGGTTAAGCTTGATAAAAAGGTTTTCATGTCACCACCTGAGCCAGCCTGCGCACAGCAGGAGCCCAAGTTGTCTGAAACCGTCGTATGAAACCTTATCATATTGTTTACTTTCATTTCAGGCCTATTTGTGGAATTAAAAATTAACAAACTTCTTCATGTTTGCAGGTACGGCCTGAAACCAAACGACCAGATCCTGGCCGAGGACAAACACAAAGCCCTGTGAGTTGTGCTGAGATGAACGCTGATGCAGTTAACCGGTGCCGGCAGGCCTCTTTCTCGCTAACACGATTCCGTCATCTGGAGTGATCCAGTCAAAACAGGGTCACTCCAGCATGTGCCTCAACATGACCTCCGCTCTCACTCAGGGAGACAGCTACATGTCGTGCACAGCCAATGATAAAGCAGGACGCCTCACCTCCCTGAGAACGGAGCAGGAAAGCAAACATTTAACCACAAGCTGATAAGAAAACACGTTTCAAGCTTGAGTGGCCTGAGATGTTGCGCGCAATGTTTATTATGTTTATGTATTTAGGCTTTCAGTTTATCTAACATATTCAATAATGAATGCCGTCTGCTAAATTATCTCAGTTTTTGTTTGTTTTTGTGATCAGACTTGCTGGTGCTATTGGCGCCAGAAGCACATTCAACAAAATGGTAATCTCAGGATCTCTCTACATCCTGAATGTCAAGCGCTAACGCAAGATGATTTCATTGAAACCTTAAACCAACTGCCACCAACGCTGTCAACACAAATGTCTATTTAAATAGCATATATATTTGAATAATATAAGTGGGTTTCGCTTAAGTAAGAGAACCTGCTTGGCTTGTGCAGAAAGGAACCGCCACCCGTCTTTAGCTAACCTCACAGAGCTTTGCTTCATAATAGGTAGGTTGTTATGATGAAAATGCAGTAACAAAAAGGGATGAGGGGTTAGTTGTTTTTGCAAGTTAAACCTGTAACCAGATGCGTGGGCAGCTTCCAACTACCGTACCAAGGAGAGCGAGTATTGTGTCATTCTGCACCCAGTGAGGTGCGTCCTACAGCCTCAATAGTTCACTCACCAGCTTCTTGTTGCAATATGAAATCTTGGTGTGGTGTTTATTTGATGAGCTTCACCTGCAAAAACAAGTACTCAATAAGGACTCATTGTAATAGCATGTAAAACTCTGAAATACCATCAACTGCAGCAGCCATCTTTGCATTTCCTTTGGTGTCATCTGGAGGTGGCGAGAGGATGTGCTGTGTGAAGATATCGACTGTAGCACAACGGTTGCGTCTGCCCACTTGTAAATGCAGTTAACCGACATAACTGATAAACACACTGAAGAAGCTATATGTGAAAGGGGCCACAAATAGTGTCAATAGTGGCAGTTTTTAAATATGTAAAAAAAATCTGCCCATTACATTTGAAAATATATTCAACTGAAATGTCGCGTGGAGCTAATAGTAGCCTCCAAATTAATAACAATATTAGTTCTTGTTGCATTCCAGTTTAGTCAGTAGTAGGAGCTGATAAGAGGCAAATGCTATGTTTGCTAGTAGAGGAGATTCTTTCTGTTTACGTTCAGGGAAGCCATCTTGGATTGCGTACTCCGGGTGGTGAGGATTCTCCCACTTTCCGACTAGGAAATCCGACCTCGGATGTCATAACCTGGCGGCGTAACTGGGAATTTCCACAACTGGAACGCAACGCTACTGCTACTATTTAGCATTAGCAAACACCAGCACATTTGGTGAAAATGTGAAAGCTGCAGCACGTGAAGTTTGTTTGTTGTGTGATGTGCTTTACATCCTGCCGTCAGACAGGTTAAGCACAGCAGTACATTTCGAATTTGTTTCAGTTGAAACGAATTAGTTTGGTGTGCTGGTGTGAGACACAGCGATCAGATGCCTCTACATGTGGTAGACACAAGTTTGAATGCGAACATGCTCTGTTCAGTTTGCCTCGTGTCTCCACTAATCTGAGATGTGGCCAAGTCATTGAAGTAATCAGCTCAGCCTCCAGTCCTGCTGTTTAAGTCCATTTATTTAATGAAGTTGTGCAGCAGATCATTAAATCTGCAGTTCTTAAACGCAAGACCAGGTTTTCTAAGGGTTTTGAAATCTTTCAATTGAATTTTCAGATGGTCGTGAGCCGTAAAATCAGCCCTCCAGCTCTGTGGAGTTTCTGAAGTCGGTGTCTTTCGGCTCTGTATCGCCACTATAACACACAATAATACACTTAAAAATTGGCCGATGCAAAAAACAATAGAAACAGCAATAAAACAATACAAAAACATTAGTTTCAAAGGGAGTGTCTTCAGAATTGGGAGGCCCAATTACTGAAATATCCACCAGGGATGATGTCGGTTTGTCCATGTTTGTGGAGCAGTTTGTGGTTTGTATTTTTATTCTTCATCGGCCCTTGGAGAGAAATTTGGAGTTGAGTGGTGTTCAGGGACTGAGAATGTTGCATAGCTCTCATGACACTTGCAGCAGGCTTTCCGGGTAGAGGAAAATCTAGTCTCGACTTGAACTGCCTCCCCTGCGACCCGGTTGGCTTCCTGTCCTCTTCTTTGACTTGGTCTTTTGTTGCAGGTTCGAGGAGCTCATCAAAAAGTTCAAGGTGGAGTATCACGCTGGAGGAGCAACGCAGAACTCCATCAAGATTGCTCAGGTCAGTCATGCTTACCTGCCTCGCGTTTCCACAGCTCCAAAGCTGAAATGTCTCATTGGTCTGCAGTGGATGATCCAGGAGCCCCACAACGTTGGCACCTTCTTCGGCTGCATCGGTAAAGACAAGTTCGGAGAGATTCTGAAGAAGAAAGCCGAGGAGGCTCACATCGACGCCCATTACTACGAGCAGGATGAGGAACCCACTGGCACTTGTGCTGCTTGTATAACTGGAGATAACAGGTGAGAAGCTCCATGTTTGCGACGTGAGCAATCGCATGCTCATTTTTTCGTTGTCTCAGGTCACTGGTCGCAAACCTCGCCGCTGCTAACTGCTATAAGAAGGAAAAGCATCTTGACCTGGAAGAGAACTGGGCTCTGGTGGAGAAGGCCAAAGTTTACTACATAGCTGTGAGTGGTGAGCGGTCACATTGCTCTGCTCCTGGGTGACTTTGTTGACTGAGCCAAACTTTGCCATCCAGGGGTTCTTCCTGACCGTCTCGCTGGAGTCGATACTGAAAGTAGCCAAGCACGCCTCGGACAACAACAAGATCTTTTGCTTGAACCTGTCAGCACCCTTCATCAGCCAGTTCTTCAAGGGCAACCTCATGCAGGTCATGCCGTACGTCGACGTCCTTTTCGGCAATGAGACGGTAAACTAGCATAACCTCAGGAGATGTTCTTGACAGCTGAGTTGTTGATGATTGATATTTAAAAATAATTTTACTTCAGGAAGCAGCCACTTTCGCCAAAGAGCAAGACTTCGAGGTGAGAACAAAACATTTAAGCTAGCATGTTTTTAATGCTTTTAGCACATGCTAACATGTTTATGTATTAGCGTACACACTTTTATAGTGTTTGTAATGTATCAGTGGATTGAAATAAACATTCATTCACTCAGATTTCAATTAATCATATTTCTTTTTGGGGGACTGTAGACTGAGGACATAAAGGAAATTGCCAAAAAAGCACAAGCTTTGCCCAAAGTCAACACAAAGCGGCAGAGGATTGTTGTGCTGACGCAAGGAAAGGATGACACTGTCTTGATGTCTGGTAGGTTCATTCCGCAGCATTTTGTTTTCACTCCATATTTGATGTATTCATTCATGTTTTCGTCATCAGCCAGCAACTAAAAATCTGATATGTTGATCGATTTTTCATTAAGCTAAAGATTTTTGGTTCCTTTCTGATAACATTTAAATTCAGATGGACTTTTTTTTGATAATAATGTTATATTCCCCTGAATGAACTTTGAGTTTAATTAAAAAAAAAAAAAACAACGTAATAGTTGACTAAATTAATGTCTCTCGTTCTTTGTGATTTTTCTTTATATATCTTCACCTAAATGAATAAAGTTGTTTCCATTATGACAGTTAATTGGTCACATAACAATGTTTTTTTTTCCACCCAAAAATCTCTTGTTATGCGATTAAATATTTTTTTTTTTTTGCTATGTTTGTCGAATTCCATCTCTGAGATTGCAATGGTCACTTTATCAATAAAATGACGTGAACAAGTCATCGATGGGCTTTTAAAATAAAATGACTGCCATTTTCATTTGAATACCTCAGTCAGTAAAATGTTACTTTTTAAATTTAGTTAAGTGCAGCTTTCTATACATTTCTTTATCCATATATATATATATATATATATATATATATATATATATATATATATATAGCCATATCCATTGTTGAGTTAATAATCTTTTCCGCGCTCAGGTGATAAAGTGGAGACCTTCCCTGTGCTCAAGATTGACCCAAAAGACATAGTGGACACAAACGGTGCTGGTGATGCCTTTGTAGGAGGTGAGATCAAAATCTTCTGTATCTGCATCTTTAAGTCAGTTGTGATGTTCAGTGTAACACTTCTCCTCCATGACACAGGCTTTCTTTCTGAGCTGGTCCGGGAGAAACCTCTTGCGCAATGTGTGAAGGCCGCTCACTACTCTGCCAACGTCATCATCAGACGAGCAGGTTGCACATTCCCAGAAAAGCCCAACTTTGTATGAGGGGTTCTTCCAGCTCCAAAAAACCTGACTGTGACCTCTGATTCCTGACGACTGCAGTGTTCCAAGAAATTTAACTGTCCATTTTTGGGCACTTTTTTGTGCCTCAGTACACGTGCCTGTTTAGCAAATGAAACTCTTGTTTTTGTTTTGGAACCTAGGATTTGCTTTTCATTTAATGTCTCTTAAGGTGCAGCTGAATTGATCTGTGTCTCAGCCATCATGTTTGATGACATTATTTAATGAAGTGATAAATCACTGCCAATATTCTGCATCTTTCTGTGCAGTAATCATGTTTATTCATCTAACTTTGAGCAGGCCAGTTTGTAGCCCATCATTTTCCTTCCAGGAGTTTTAAGATTGTCTGATGGTCACTGTATAAATGTCAGCCGTCCAACATGTGTCGCCTGTCAGTTGTTTGACAATAAATGATTGAGAGGTTGAAATGTTGGCCGGTCATCACACACATTTCCAAACCAATGACATAACCTTTCTTAAACAGATATTTTGTGGTCACTTCCAATTCCATCTATGTGCTATGATAAGGTTATGCCCACAGCTGTTCTGCTCTGAGTCTTCAACAGATGACAGTCAGCTGTCTAAGGTGTCCAATTTTAGCCGCTGTATTCCTGACCATAGCTGAAGGTGGGAGCTAAATGTGGAGAGCTGTGCAACATCAAATCCGATTTCTGGGATATTAATGTGTGTTTTTAAATCACGTGTGGACACAGAAAACATAATCGCATTACAAAAAAAGGTCATTTATTAATTTCAAGCTTGTTGGTCTTTTAGCTGAAGCCTTAGCTGCAGTCTCTCCTCCTGCAGTGAGATGTCAAGAGATCTGAGTTGTTTCAGGAAACCATGATTGGGCAGGATGCACCGTCGTTGTCGCACATGCTCGATAGCATCCACCACAGTTAGGTTGTGTTTCATCATCAGGTAGGCCAGCACCAGGGTCGCCGACCTGCTGCGGCCCATCACACAATGCACCAGTATTTTGTCTGGATAAATAAGAGAGAGTTATTTCCTAGACAGAGAGCGAAATTGTTTTTAAACTCGGTCACTCACTCTCTGGGAGACTCAAGGCCTCGTGGATGAAATGGGCTGCGGAACTGAAGAACTGGGAGATGTTGAAAGTGGGTTTATCATCTGCTTCAACGCCAAAGTACTGGATGTTCAAGTCACAGTAGTAATCGGGTCCCGTCAGGACATTGTTCCACTTCCCTTCAGCCGCGTTCAGGACGTGTGTGATACCCAGTTCCCTCAGGCCGGGCCGCTCCAGAGCCGTCTTCCTGTTCCAATCACACGTGGTTAGACACTGACTGTCATGTTGAGACAGGATCTCACTCACTCACTCATCCCCGATGTATATGCTGGGCCACACTTGATTGACATGTGTGAACTGAACAGCTGTGCCCGTCCAGAAGAGCTGCTCCAAGTCCAGAGTTCCTGGTGTGATGTAGTCACTGTCGGGATCTACCCGCACTGCTGCGTACGGGTTCCTGCCCCTGGATTTCACCATGCAGACCGACATGGTTCACAGCTGTCGGAAAGAAGACCACACTGGTCAAGTACAGCTAGCTACGTCTTTGGCAGGGGTCAGAACACTGAAACTAGTTTGAACTAGCAAGGTTCACTCATCATTTTTCTACAAGCCAGCTTGCCTGGGCAACAACCAAATACAAGACCCAGATTTCCTGGTCTCACTGAGGTGTTCTTGCCTCGGGACTTCCTCGCGATTGAAAACCTTGTTTATAATAGGAGCCATCCTAGCAACCACACACTCCACTCTTCCAAGATTTTCACCCTTTTCCGAAAGAGAACCACGATCACTGACATTGAGGGGCTGATCCTCATTGACTTTCTTTTTTTACGCTTAGTGTCTGTCATTTTATTTCATTTTACACAACACTACACCACGGTAAACTTTTTCCAGATATTTCTTGACTGTTATTTATCTACTGCAATGACCTCAATCGGACAGCGGGTGGGTGTAGCTCCTTCAATACAAAGGAGAGCCGAATAGGTGCAGCAGCCAACCATTTTAATGAATGAAAAAAAAAAACATTGAAACGTTAAAATCTGATGAAACCGTTGAACGCTTCCAACATCTAATCATTTTTTTAGTCAGCCCATTTATGTGGTTCTAACAAAAGTTACTATATAAAGATCAGGTGAAACATAAATACAAGATGCAAACTTGACTGCACAGATCAAAGTCATTTCTCGGTTATGTATAGATCATACTGCACTCAGTCACCTGCTAATGGGAATTAGATTATAGTTCAAATAATTCATTTGGTAAAGTTTCACAGTCTGTGTTCCTTATATACAACTTCAAAGCATGTTCCAGGCTTTTAATTGTTTCCATTATCTGTGACAGTTTTATAAAATGTGAGCTTCGAACAGCAATAAGAAGAGATAATACTGACCTCTCTCAGTCAAGACTCCCTCAGCTGTGCAGCCTTCTCAATGAGCATGTGTGTTTGTGTACAGAAATGCTCCCACCGGTTCTGACTTTAACTCTTTATTTTTAGTCACACTGACACACACATTTGCTTTCTCTACACCTTCCTCCACCATCTCTGCTGTGACAGGAATAGAGTGGCGGCGGCTCGGGAACTGGTGAGGCTGTTGTTTACGATTGTCTTTGGAAGAACCTGGCACGTGTCGACAGGTGTTTGTCACTGCACTGGAAGCTTACATGAAGACGTGTAAGACAACGCGTCAGGGATTAATAGAACTGTGAGTTTACGGCATGACTGAAATAAACAAAGCAATTCCTGCGTGTAGTGACCTGCCAACATTTACTGTGGATGGGACAGTAGTCCACGCCTCCTTTCTCTCTCCAGAGTCTTGTCCAGGCTGCGGAGCTGCTGCAGGAAGCCGGGGTTTGGGCAGATGTCTCTGTGCGCTCTGACAGCAGTCACCGCCTCTTGTAGCCTCAGACCTTCAGCTATCATGAGGAAGGCCAGCACCAGCGTGGCAGAGCGGCTCACTCCCATCAGGCAGTGGACTAACACTCTCCCTGGCACAGAAACAACAAGGTTGACGGCCAAAGCAAGTCACTTTGCTTGTCGGCATCACGACTTGCCTCCCTGGGCCAGTGCGGCTCTGATGTATCGAGCTGTAGGATAGAAGAACGGGCTCAGGATGAACTCTATTGCATCATCAGCCTCGACTCCGTAATAGTCGACAGCCATGTCTCGGTAGAATCGAGGTCCAGTGTTGACACAGAAACCAGTGGCTTGGCAGTGGCCAGTGGGTCGATGAGCAGCATTTACTATATGGCTGATTCTCATACTGTGAAGAGTGGCCTTGTCTCGTGCGGCGACCCTGAAACGCAAACTGAACTATGAGTGTGTGATGGTGAGCACCACTGATGCATGAACGTACTCATTTCCAATATAAAGGTTAGGCCAGACTTGATTGACGTGTCCAGTGGGGCGTCTGTCTCTCAGCAGAAACTCCAGCAGCTCTGAGACAGATGGAGGATCGTACGGTGGATCCCTTAGGGACATGCTAGCAAACAGAAACACAACGGCTAAAATACCACCACAAATATAGGCGCATATTTGTGAAAACTCACCCTGTTTTGCAGCGAGAAAACCCTCCTCCTCGTCACCACTCGGCACCGCTTGCTTCCATTTATATCGGCGTAATTGTACACGCTGATGTGACTCAGAAAACATTTGCACCTCTCCATGAAATGTTCGATACAATTTTGGCTTCCTGCCTGAAGCAGGGAAAGCGTTATTGCATTGTCCCCAGGAACATCTGTTTGCTCGCTTTTCATGACAGGAGACTGTTATGCAACACACAACGGCAGCGTCTGTGCTCTCCAAAAATATCCACTGTCTCTCCGTCTGGACACAGTGAATCACTGAGAAATACATATCTACCATCAACAGTTCAGCTCCCATATATATAATGAAGCATATTGAGGGAGATATGTATTTATGGGCTTTTTTTCTGCTGTAATATTTGTTATTTTTGTCAATGAAAGTGTATAAACTGTTCTATATTAATATTTTATAGATCACTGTTATTTGTAATAATTGTACCTTTCAACTTGTAAAAAAAATCAAAATGTCAGTTCAAATGAGTAAAGAACATGAAGCACTATGATCATCCTGACTATTCCTCTCGATCTAATTTATCAGCTCATCATCAGTCGTCTTCTTTTTCTGGTATCTTCATCTCCATCATTCTTCATCTTCACATGAGCTGTGCCTCTGATCTACCCATGTTAGATCTTGTCCTTTGTAGTCACTCTCATTGACAACTTCACATCTAACTTCCTGCACCTTTTAACCATAAAATATACTTATAACTCACAATTTAGTGTTTTTTTTTTTCATTTAAAACTACTCCACATCAACCTTCAATCATTTTTTTAGGAACAAATAACAATAAGAAAATGAAATGGTGACTATTTTACGGACATTAGCTACATGAATGACACAGTATTGGACCAAAATCTGACATGAACAAAAATTAAGAACTGCATCTGGTCATCATGTATTCATCTGCTATTTAGACAGTACAGTAAATTGATTATTATATACATACAAAGCATCAGGTGGAGTGTAAAAGATGAATGGGAGAGACATTAAGGATTTTTTTTCCATGTATCATTAGTTCATAAAATGGGACAGAGCCTTCTCCGGACTCTCAGCTGTTCGTCCAGTCGATGAAGTTGCACCAGAAAGTTCCTGTTTGGGTAGATGGCTCTTTTTTGGATCAAAAGCTTGAGCGCGTCTGTCAGCGTAAGTCGCTGCCGCAACATCAGATATGCCAGAACCAAGGAGGCGGATCGACTCATTCCCATGATGCAGTGCACCAAAACCTTCCCTGGGTGAGAGGAAGACGACGATGATGATGATGGAGTCAGTAATATCAGAGTGCATTTTTTTACTGTACCTTGTTCTTTCGTGAGAGCATCGTGTATGAAGTCGGACGCTGATTTAAAGTGCTCGCTCAGGTCAAAGTGCTCCGAGTCTTCAGCTGGAATGCCATAGTAAACACAAGAGTTCCCATAAAAGTTCTGGTCCCCGATGCTTCCCTGTTTAGCATGAGCTGCATTCAGGATGTGAGTAATGCCCAAGTCACACAGCCGTTTTCTGTTCTGTGCAATGGCCCTGAAGAAAAATATAAAATAAAATCATACAAATTGCAGGCATTCAAACTTCCTTTCAGATCATCGAGCTACTTACACATTTCCTATGTAGAGATTGGGGCAGACTTCATCCACGGCTGTGAGCTCAAGGGTGCAAGAATCCAGGATGCGCTCAAGTTCCTTGACAATGACCAGGTCCCTCAGCTGATTTAACGCTGTCATTCTCCTTGGACTCCTCTCCAAAAACACCACAGCACTACTCCACTCCTGCCGTCAGTGGCAACCGTCCCCTCCCTGGCAGATTCTGCTGCTTAGTGACAGATATGAGCAGCTGGTTATTTGAGAACTGGCAGCCACTAAAATTAGCCGTCCGTGTTGTGCTTGACTCCAGATAGTTATTTAATGTCGAGTGAGATTCAAGTGAAACACTCACCTGGTAAAATGATAAGTTGAGTTGTTTTATTGAGTTGATGGCAAGCTTTGGAAGTTATGTGATAGTGACTTCTGAAGGGCCTGTGGATACACCCATGGTCTGCCACGACAATAACCAACACTTTTAACCTTCACTCTCTAGACACACTTTTTTGGGATAACTGTGGCTACATCAAACCTTTCCACTTTTTTCTTCCCTCATAAAGAAAAAAGCCAGAGTCATAGCTTCCCATTCACTTGCCGTTAACTTGGTTTTCAAACCATAGTGAAAGGTTCCCTTTCCGTCCATCTAGTTTCATGGTAAGAGCTATATATTCTAATGTTGTGTGACAGCGTAACAAAGGACGGTGTTGGGCTTTGTGGCAACATAGAGACAGCTGTTGTCAACAGACTGCACAGATAAAAGAAGTCAAACTCACTTCACTGTGGTCTCCTGTATATAGAACATAAATGATTATATTATTGTTATCACCACCTTTTGGCAAACCACACAAAACACAATTCATACTAATGTCAGGATTTCGATCTTCGCATGGCTAAGTTACACAGCCCACTTTCCAACATGGCCACCACACCTTTGATCTGTGTTTCACTGTTTTTTTTCCACAAATGCTAGGCAGAAAGATAAAACACTGAATACTAGCTATTTAGAAGTCATGTATGCTTCAGCTCAAAATTTTATTTTTATGTTGACAAGCTTCAGTCGTGCGTAATACCCTGTAAAAGCTTGTACTCGCAGTTAGTAGATGCTTAACATAGGCAACCTGACAGCTACCACTGAGTTTATACCGAAGGATGCTTGGATTGAGTTATCTAGTACAGTGACTACAATACTGCAGGATTAGGATTGCTGTATTTCAACGTCATTGGGAAGCTTTGTATTTGAACTTCCTGTCTGACGGTCGTGGTTCAACTTTATGAGCTGACGCAGGAACCCTCTGTTTGGGAAGATCCAGCGTTTGTGTTGAACACAGTGAATAGCAGCAAGAAGCGAGAGGTGATGATGGATCATCAGGTAGGCCAGAACCAAAGCGGCCGAGCGACTCACTCCGACAGCACAGTGCACCAACACCTTTCCTGGAGGGAACCACAAATGTAACATCGTTTATTCACACATTTGACAGGGTCAACTCGCTACCTCCTGAGGTGAGAGCCTGGTGAATGAAGTCAGCGGCAGGGTAGAAGAACAGCGAAAGGTCAAAGGTTGGGAGATCATTGGCTGGAACTCCAAAGTACTTCACTGTCGTACCATAAAAGTCATCACTTCCTTTACAGCAGAGTTTGCCATGGGATGCGTTGAGCACATGCGTGATGCCCAACTGCCACAGTCCAAGCTTGTCATGTGACATGAACCTTAAACACAAGCCAGGATGCGGTGATGACACCCTTCACACATGCATGAGCGTGAAAAACACCTACATGTCGCCAAGGAACAGGTTCGGCCACACTTCATCTCCATGGCGACAGGATCTGGGAGCTGAATGTAAAACCTCCTCAAGCTCCTGAAGAGAAGGGTCAACCCAAATTTCCATCTTTACTTGATGAATTCCTCGCTGCTCTGTCAGTCTGTGCCGAGTCTTGTTTATCTCATAGTTGACAAGTGACTCCCTTCTCTAAACAAACCAGGGGCTCTGCACGACTAGACTTCAACGTCTCATTTCTGCAGTGCCTTGTGAGAGCCGTCGTTGAATCACATTTCAGTGACTGTCTAAAACAGGTGGGGCAGCTGAGTGAAACTTCAGATGGTAACACAACGATAACACATGTCGACATTGCGCATCTCTTCCTTCACCACCCAAAAAACTCCTATAAAAGGGGTTTTCATACAGTCAGGTGTAACTAGGTTTCTGATGAGAAAATTATCGCTACTAACTATACGTTTTGTTTAAATATATTTGCAGTATATATATCTTAATTTCCAGTAGTGAAGTAAAGAATTCGTTGAGGACTTTATGGTGGCGTAAAGGGTGGGGGATATGTTATACCTGTATGTTTTCATAAGTTAGAGCTTGCGCGGAATCTGTCCAGCAGGTGTCAGTGTACACTTGGTGGCTCTTCTTCGCTGGTTGTTTACCTCACCCTCTTCCTGCTTGTTGACGCCCGGCCGTGGTGGAAACATGTTGACCACGAAACATTCCTATCTTGTCAGAGGAACACAGCCCGTCTCCCTCTGACAGCCCACTCTGTGTCTGGTAAGATCGACGTTGTTCCTCATTTTAACTGTTTTCAAACTTTTCATTTGACCCGAGGTTGACTTACCGGCTCCTTCGTGTCATACTTGTCTCAACTGTTGCCAAGCTCAGTTCAGTTCAGCCTGGAGATTCACTTGTGGCTGTCCTCGTCCTGACAACCGGCTCTGTCTGTTTGAGTTTATTCTCTTGGCAGAGCGGGACTGTTATCCTGAGACAAATATTTGCGACAGTCAGTGCAGTGCCGTCTCTATATCAGCCGAACTTGCTGATTTGGCAATTGTCAATCCCTGACTAAGTCCACAGGTGTCTGTTCGCTCTGTAAATATGTTTGAAGTTAAAAAATGTTTCTGAAGGTATTGTCACTATACATAAAACTTTTGATTTTCAAAACAAATCCTCATTGTACGACGACTTCTATGAATGAGGACCTCGCTTGAATTTAAAAAATAAAATTTACTTTCTCATAATAACTTAATAATACATCTGTATCTTGGAGTCGTATTATCAAGAGCAGTGTGTCCCTTATGACCTCATTTGAAATACATCTAGTTGAGTAACAAATGTTCCGTTTTCCTGTTGAGTTTTTTTTTTGTTTTTTTTTTGTTGGTTTGTTTGCTGTTTTTTATTTCTTTGTTAGTTTCCCCTGGAATTTAATTGTTTATATATATATATAGTGTATCCACGACAAAAGTTAAGTGTTTTTGCATGTCTTTTAAGCAAATAAAGGAAATGAATATTTTTAGTGGAATATTCATATTTATATTCTGGAAATATATTCTTTGAGGTTCAAAGTTTAGATGTTTTCTGGTACCCTTCTTTATGAAATTCTCCCTGAGATTGTCAGCTCCCACACTAAAGACTGACTACGTTGGCTGTATAAAGGAAAGTCTGTAATTTCCTGCCAGAACTATTACTCAGCGGATATGTGGGTGGAGGCTGATGAGTCTACATGAATCATGTCCCTCACATGAGGATAGTAATCGTCACTGTGATATGTTTGGATATTTTCATTTTCTGTCCCACCCAAAGGAAAAAGCTTGTTGTGTTACGCAAGCTTCGGCCATGTTGACAAGTTTTCATTTTTGTGCCAACTTATATCCGGTTTCAGGATCTCTGCTTGAGTCCTTTTTCTTTTCAGAGCGGTGTGAAAAAGCAAGCATGTAACGGCAAAATAATTCATTTGACAAAGCTGTAATACTGTTTTTATTAAAGTGTAAATATCCCAAGGCAATAGAAAATTTGAAAATTGATTTAAATTAAAAAGACAGACCAAAGTCAAAGTCTGGCTACATAAAATCAAAATTACCTGAACATTTCAATGACAATTAGATGGTAAAAAGTCAGGCATTTTAATCCATTGAAAACTGGAGGGTGACATTTAATTCAACCACAATAATATTCTTGGCTTAATTTTTATTATTACATGTTTTTCAGGCAGTTGGTGGTTAATATTTACAAAAATAATATATAGTTAGTTATATATATATAGAGAACCCACACAATCGTGCTGCAGTGTAGACATTTAAATTGTATATTAATTAATAATTAAATACAAACAAATGTTTTGCAGATATAAAGTAACTTATCATGAGAGATATTCAACCATCACTTTTCAGTTATAATGCATCGCTTCTCTCATATCACTTTGTGCTGTTGCAGTGAATCCTTCAGACCTTTGAGCAGCAGGGCAGTCAAGATCTTATCAGAGGGTCAAAGGTCAGCTCAAGAGAAGCCGAGATCAGAAGTCCATTTCATAATTTCCAATCTGTCTGTGAGAGGAAGCTAGAAAGTCTGTTTTCCGTTAAATTCAACTGAAATAACAATGAAGTTATTTCAGTTGAATTTAACGGTTTAATAAATTCATTTTCTTTAAACCTTTCAGTAGCCCAATTTGATGTAAGGACATAAATGTAGGCTTTTTGAACCATTAAAAAATATGTTTTGTGGCATGACATAAAAAAGGCTTGATGATGTTTTCTTATTTTCTTAATAGTTGTATTGATTCCATGTAGAGTAATTACATTGGTAGCACAGTTTTTATTTTTTTACGAATTGATAAAAATGAGTAGTGAATTTAGAAATTAGTTTCATGATTTTTGATGGACATATATTAGGTTTGTTTTTCCACGTCAATTTTTGCTTATTGTGTCCCTTTTCTGTGCCATTTTTTACTTACTTTATATATTTTTTTACCTCTACCTACAAGGTTATGCCATTGTCTGTCTTTTAGCAAAATAACACAAAAAGGGATGAATAGATTTCACTTTCAACATAAATATATTGGCGCTTGAAACAAACCTGTATCTTATTGAAGTGATGTGCTTCTGATTAACGATGCATTGTCACACTGATGATGTGATCGCAGCTGCTTAACTCCGCTTGGCTAATGGTTATGAGGCTTTGATTAATCACGGGAGCATCTAAAGCTGGTCAGGTTTCTTTGTTCTGGTGCTATAAGTATGGCCCTAATGTATGGCAGCTTCAAACATACCTGTGTGTGTGTGCAGTAGCATGGAGGAGAGCGTCAACACCTGGAGCTGCAAGAGAGTGGCCCAGTGGCTGCAGGACGAAGGGTTTGGAGAATATGAAGCTCTGCTTTGCACTCAACACCGTCTGGACGGGCTCAGTCTGCTGGCTCTGACTGAAGCGGACCTGCGGGGGCCCCCTTTAGGCCTCACAGTCCTGGGGGACATCAAGAGGCTCACCATTGCACTCAGACGCATCCAGAAGCAAAACCAAGCTCAACTAGAAGCCCTGGGTCTGTCTTCAGTTGAAAGCCTGACAGCTGGTCCCTCGCTGAGCTGCGACCAGGTCGACTTTCGGTACGCCAGGGGCGACCCGCTGGGTCAGAGGACTGAGCTGCGATTGAGGAACGGTAGCAGTAGCAGACATTGTTCTGGCTCTGGAGATGAGTTGTGTCATTTGCATTCGAACGGGAGACACCGGCAACATCTTGCAGGACGACTGGACCCCGAGGTGTGGAAGACGGTCCTCAGCACCGTTTACGTCATGTTTGTGTTTGGCTTCACCTCCTTCGTCATGGTCATCGTACACGAACGAGTTCCAGACATGAGGACTTACCCCCCACTGCCTGACATATTCCTGGACAGGTACTGTGCACATGTGGCGCCTGGATTCCATAGTTCATGTTCTTCTCTTACTATCTTATCTCAATGCTAATGCAGATATCTCTCTCCTTCCTCAGTGTTCCTAGAATCCCCTGGGCTTTTGCTATGGCAGAGGCCTGTGGACTCATCCTCTGTTACATGCTACTGCTGATCCTGCTGCTGCACAAGCACAGGTGTGTGTTCAACAACAACCTTTCCAACCACAGTTGGGAATATAATGCTTTAACGCAGTGACATGGACTTCAGAAATGACATTTTTAGCTGTCCTTTTTGTTTCTCCGACACATCGATGATAGATCCTCTTTGCTGTTTCCCTTCTGCTTTCAGGTCCATTCTCTTCAGGCGCTTGTGTTCTTTGATGGGAACCGTGTTTTTGCTTCGCTGCTGCACCATGTTTGTTACTTCACTGTCTGTTCCTGGGCAGCACTTGCAATGTGCCAGTAAGGTGAGACTCACACATTCACAGTAAATTGGGCGGCGTCTTGCTTCAGTTTCTTTCACTTTCTCACAAACATCACACTCAACAGTGTTTAGATTCATTAGGTTGCTGTTAATTGCCAAAGCTCTTTCAGATTAACCGTAGCGTCTCATGAGAAATAAACCCACTTCCTGCAGATGCTCATCTCAGCCTCATTTTTGCAGTTTAGAAATGAAACACAATGTCAAGATTAGAAAACCATATCACGAGCTTCATTTTGTTCATAAAATATTTATAAATATGGTTGTTTATGGTGAGGCTTCTGGGCATGTCCAACTCAGTGGGTCCTGGGGTAGACCTTGTTCAATCTGGAGGCCCTAGACCACCTCTTTTCTGCTGTTTTTGGGGGAAAATAAAAGTAGTCTCAGGCTCACTACATAGCTAGACCTCGTAGTTCGAGCTCACTCTAAACAAAATCAACTGTCTGTCTTTCAGATGTACGATGATGCCTGGGGAAAGATCCAAAGAGCACTAGCTATCTGGAGCGGTTTCGGGATGACTCTGACCGGGGTCCAAACGTGTGGGGACTACATGTTCAGCGGACACACTGTGGTCATCACCATGCTCAACTTCTTTGTCACAGAATGTGAGTGCAAACTCGTGAATGGAGCGAGTTGGTTCTGTTTACACGGGCTGCGTGCAAGAGGAGACTCCATCTTTCACAATGCTCTTTTGTATCTTGGCAGCCGCTATAGGGGATGCCGCCACTCAAGAGATGCTATTGATTCTCTGTCACTGTTTGCACCTGTGGTTATATAGCGTTTAGACCTGCTGTTAATGCATTACATTTTACATTGTTTATTTTGGTTTCATAGGGTTTGGTCATAGCTTTGTATTAATATGGATTTAGGTTCAACCAAACCTTTTATTAGCTTTGACTATTTATTTATTTGTTGCACATTTTAACCATTTCAACTTCTTTATTGTGAAAAATTCATTATGACATTCGGTGTCTGATGGATGCTGTCTATTGCAGATACTCCGCGTAACTGGAACCTGATCCACACCATCTCTTGGGTCTTGAACTTATTTGGGATTTTCTTCATCCTTGCGGCACATGAGCACTACTCCATCGACGTTTTCATCGCCTTCTACATCACCACTCGCCTCTTCCTCTACTATCACACCTTAGCCAACACCCGGGCCTATCAGCAGAGCCGCCGGGCCCGAATCTGGTTCCCCATGTTCTCATTCTTTGAGTGCAATGTCAACGGACCGGTCCCTAATCAGTACCACTGGCCCTTCGACAAACCCGCCTTCATGAAGACGATGATTGGCTGAGGCTTACATCTTTTTTATTCTTATTTGAGGGAATTTATTTATTTATATGACTCTTTTGATACAGAAATCTTACTAAGGGTATGATTTGTTTGATAAAATTTCATGTTCTATTTGTAATGCAGGTTAAATAATAACTGATGTTATCAGTGCTGCCTTCCGTGCTTTGAATGCGCATTTCAAAAAGTGATTCAACGTTATGTCTGACTTTAATATTATGAGCTACACAGAGAGCTCATTTGAATACCTCCACTCAGATATGATGATTTTGTAGCATAATACATTGATTCTACTAAATTTTTAACAATAGCTTCACCAAATCTGTTTTAATTGTATGCTAATTTCATATTCCTTCAATTTTTCCAGAGAGTAAAAATATTGTTTACATCAACAGAAAGTATTATTGTAAAAAAAAAATAGTTTACATTGTGTGTCTTTTTTGTATTTAATCCAGGGGACGCATCAATAAATGTTTACATTTTCAAAATGTATGTGTGGCCTGCGTTGTTTTACATTTATTCTTAATTATAGTCATATGTTTGACTTGAATTGAAGTGTGTTGGTACATTCAAGTGATGTTGTCTGTGTGAGATCAAAGGAGGAGAAGGAGAGAATGCAGGCTGGGCGACGACAACAGATCTCACTGTGATGGAAGAGAGGCAGCGAAAGAGAAAGGGAAGCTTTATAAGTCATTTGCCAGAGCTGTGATGATGTATCGATTAGGAACAAACTCAACTGGTTACAGATGATCATGAGACACTTGGTCTCATCATCAATTAATGGAGAAAACTCAGTCATCTTTGAAGAAAAACCTGTTCACTGTTCTAAGAGCCTGTGCCTATGGTCTTGGTCAGACAGACCTGCAAGGACATCGGAACTTAGGAGTTGGCTCACTGATGTTGCCATTGCTGTGTCACCTCGTGATGGTTCTCATGAAGGATCACAGCTCAAAAAAAAAAAAAGTTTCTTGACAGCGTTCCATTCTGGTGTTGGTGGGTTCGCCAAACTTTTCTTGCCTCTGGAGGAACACATCACTGGAATTTTGATGTGACGCCACTTCACAAGTGTAACAGCATAATTCCCTGTTCTATGATAAAATAAATAAAAAATAATTCTGTCTTTCATGAACTGCCTAGTGGTGAAATTGTGTTCAGGTCTTTCACACAACTAATGTTGACCTGTGCCTCACGTCTGATCCTGTTCTCTTCTGTCAACATTCCCAGGACTCTGATCAGTTTTTATTCTGGAAGGTAGGAGCAGCAATTTGTCCGTGTTCGTGGTAAAAGTCATTAATAGTCTGTAACCAGTACCTGCCGTTGGCATTTCGCTGCGTAACTCACTAAAAGCAAATTGAAGCAAATGTAATCCAAACATTCTCAGGCGTGTCCTTATGAGGCAAATCAATCAGAAATATTGTGTGTATATACATATGAGTGGGTATATAAGGTCTTCGCAGCTGAACCTCTTTGAACTATCGCCACAACATCAAGATGGTATGTATGATGCACATGTTATTATTGACGCTTGTTGTCCACAACTGTTGGTTACAAAGAAAGACGACATTTTATTTTTCTGTTTCTTGACAGCGCTCTCTCCTGGTGCTCATGTGTCTGCTTGGATTGGTGGTCTGGTGCCACTCGTACTGCACCATTACTCAGTTTGAAGGTCCGGATTCAAGTAAGTCGGTAGAGTACTGTGTATTAGGGTTGAGTTAGCACTGCTGTTGAAAGTTACTAATTAAATCCATGAAATTAGATCTTTGCCCATATGACATGTCATTAGTTTTGTAAAATGTAAGAGTAAAATGTTTATTATTATTTTGTGTCTCGGCCAAGATACAAACCTCATGTCCTACTTCACCACCTCCATAAATCTCCTCTTTGGCCTTCCTCTCCACCTTCTGCCAGACAGTTCCAACCTCAACATCTTCCTTCCTTCCTTGGTCTCCTAAACACCTGACATGTGCTGTCGCCTTGATCTACTGCTTCCTGATCCCATCCCTCCTGCTCACTCCCTCAGAGAAGCTCAGCATCTTCATCTCTGCTACCTCCAGCTCTGCCTCCTGTGTTTTCCTCAGTGCCACTGTTTCCCAACCATACAACATTGCTGGCCTCACCACCGTTTTGTACACTTTCCCTTTCATCCTTGCCGACACCCTTTTGTCACACATCACACCTGACACAACACAGTTGAGCTTAAGTTCTTAAAATCCTCCACCTTCTTTATCTCTGCATCCTATAACTTCACCTGTCCACTTGGGTTCCTCTCATTCACACATATATATTCAGTCATACTGCAGCTAACCTTCATTCCTCTCCTTTCTATGGCGCACCTCCACCTCTCTAGCTTATCTTCCGCTTGCTCCCTGCTCCCACCACAGATTAGAATGTCATCGGCAAACATGTTCAATCTCAGTTTCCAATAGTATGAAATGGACTCATACTGACACAAAATTGTCTTCCATCATTTATTTATATTTATTTTGCTCCACTGCAGAGTGTGTTGATTCAAATGGAAAAGTCTATTCAGAGGGAGAAGAATGGACAGATGGATGCTATAAGTGCGAGTGCGCGTCCTCCAGCTACAGCTGCTGCCTTATGTAAGCTCTGTCCATGTTCTTGAACGAAACTGTATTTTGTTCTCTAATGATTTTCCCCCCTTCAGTTATAACTGCAAGGTGTGAGAAGCAGATTGACAGGGAGGACTGCAAAGTTAATCATGTGCCCAAAGAGGATCATGTGACACCATGCACAGTATAAAGTAAAGTACAAACTCCACGTCTGGTGCACTTAGTCACCTGAACATTGGAAGGAATGAATACTGCATATTGTTCCTTATTTGCCAATAAAATGGTTATTTGAGCATTATGATTTAGTTTGGTCTCCATGATGTTTGGTCCACATTAGTGAATTCTGACATGGTTGGAGTCCTGGACATCATTTTGGATCAGGGTGTTGGCTCTCTAGCCATGTGGTAGCTCCCACTCTCGGTTGAAGTAGCATGCAGAGTGAGCAGGACTAGCTTGGCTTGACCAACAGGGCAGAGGGGAAGCTCTTTTATTGAACAGGTAACTAACATCGACAACATTAAATATCAGTTGTGAAAGCACTAAACAAAATCTAAAATTAAATAAGAGTTCATATAAAGTCTAAAGATGTGTTTTATGTTTAAATCTTGAAACTCAGGTGGTCTATTCCACATATATGGGGATAATAACTTTAGTAAGTGAAAGTGGCTTCTCTTTATGTTTTTGTCCTTAAGCTGGAAAAAATAAAGGGAAGACTACTTGTGGACTGGAGGGTCATAGAGGACTGATATGGTAAAAGTATATTAAATAGCCAGGACTAAGACCATTAAGAGATCTATAATCCAATAACAGGATCTCAAAACCGATTATGAAATGTGCAGGAGCCACTTCAAAATGAGTGCGATATGGTCTCTCTTTCTGGACCTTGTGAGCCATCCGTGCTGCAGACTAACGGACAGACAGACAGAAACCAGAATTTATTTCACTTATTTTACCATTACCATGCCTCAGGTCTGATCCTGTTCTGTTCTGTAAAGAGTCCACACCCTCTGATCAGGTTTTTATTCTGCATGAGGGGTCCTGCAATGTCACTGTATTAATAAAAAGATGTACAGTCCATAAAGAGGCCATGGGCGTTTTACTTGAAGCTAATGTAATCTAAACATTCAGGGGCGTGCCTTTAATGGACATATAAGGTATGAGTTTGCCCATTATTTTCAGGTCTATTCTGAGCCCGACCTGCAGCTGTCGACAGTCATCCCTACATCAATATGGTATGTATATCCACTTCTTATTATTGACGCTATTCACTTCACTCTCATGAAATCCTTGTGTCCTTTTTGACATTTCCCAGATTTCATTTCAAATGCCAAGTCATGTAGTTGAGTAAAAATAATCAGAAGGTGTCTGTTTAAATGAAGTTATGGAGAAAAGAATTTGTCAAAGCCAAAGATGACAGGACTGGAAATGTAGTCAGAACAAGGATTTTTTTTTTCTGTTTCTTGACAGCGCTCCCTCCTGGTACTCATGGGTTTGCTGGGATTGGTGGTCCGGAGAAGCTCCTCCTGTACCTATACTCAGTTTAATAGTGAGAATACACGTAAGTCACTGGACTACTACAATGTGTCGCGTTGTGTATTTAGGCTGTGCTTGTTTTACTGTTGAAACAAACTGCATAAATACTCAAATGCTGCTACTTATTTTAAGTATTTAGAATGTAGTATGTCAAATGTAAACTGCAAGTATACTTCCTCAGTTTTAGTATAAAATAAGTATACTCATACTAGTAATAAACTTGTTTTTGCTAGGGTTTGCTCAGCTAGTTTCATACTGACACAGAATTGTCCCTCCTCATCGATTGACATCTATTTTGCACACCTGTAGAGTGTGTTGATTCATCTGGAAAAGTCTACTCGGATGGAGAAGTATGGGTAGATGGCTGCTACGCCTGCTCTTGCATGTCTTCAGGTTACAGTTGCTGCCTTACGTAAGATCCGTGCGACTTCTTGTGCAAAATGACTTTCTCTATTTCTACTGATTTTTTTCCCTTGCTTTTGTCCTTCAGGATCACTGGTATCAATGCAGAGATTCCAGAAGGCTGTGAGATGTTGATCGATATGGAGAACTGTGTGGCTGATGTGGTATCCACTGAGGATTATGTGACACCATGCTCGGTATAAAGAATTCCATCCCGGGTCCACTTTTGCGACCTGAAATCTGATGGAAATAGTGTTCCGTATTTGCCAATAAAATTGGTATCTAAGCGTCGTCATTTGGATTCAATAGCCCTTTTCATACACTTGGGTGAGTGCCATCAAAGTAATTCAGACATGCACAATAACATAACAACAATCACAAAGATGTCTCTGTATTCAAACACAACCAGGAAAGGAGGAAAATATGGCAGACCTGGGCATTTCAATGTACCACCACATGAAATTGACAAATAAGAAACCTCAGAGGAGAAAGCTGCAGCACCATTAGCGTCCCATAATCACTCACCAATAGACTGCCTAGAGTGGAGCGTTCCATGTGGCTGATCTTTACACTGTAGAAATGTAAACATACTTCATGGAGCGACCATGCACAACATTATAGAGGTCCTTTTCATCAGGAAAACATGTCATGGATTCAATTGCTCCCATAGCATTTTAATACACGTGAAGAAAACGTGTCGTGAATCTTCTGACAGGCAATAACGTAACTTGCATTTTCTTTCATTTGTGCACACTCTTCAGCTACGGAGTCTGAATGACATTTATTGTATTCATATATATTGCGTACATAATATGGATCTGAACATTCTACGTATGAAGGATATTGTAATGTCAGCGAGCACCTTTTCTTTACCTCCGCCAAGAAGGTTATTTCAACGGTGGTTTGTCTGTTTGTGTTCAAAATGACTTTAAAGACTATTAATTTGATGACATTTTCAGTGAGCAGCGATAGTGTTCCTGCTGTTTTCACTATTACAATAAGAACCACCTTAATCATGTCCATTTCTATGGTATGTGTTTTCCTTGTTGTGACACACTTGTGGTCGTGCAAGATTTCGGACATTCCAAACACGTTGTGCTTACCCCGAGGTCATGTCAGTCAGCACGAAATAACATTTAAGAACATGTAAAATGATGTATTTTAAAATATGCGAGTCACACCTGTGAAAACCAACCTGCAATTTATAGTCCGGTAATTATGGTCGCTTTCCAGGTCGCCATACTCCCTGGTGATCTAGAGGTGAGGATTCAGTGCTGGCATCACTCTGGCCTGGGTTCCATATCTGCACAGGGAATTGGGTATAAATTCTATATCGGCAGAGGTTTGTGCTCTCTGAGTTGATTTTTTTCCCCCCACAAATCCATAACTCATGACAACAGTTGAAACTCTTCCTACAGTGGAAGCTCCAGAAGTTCAATTCAGATGTGTGTTCTGCATTTATTACAATGAGTCAGTAGAATTGTAATTACTCGTGAGACCCCCGAGTCTGACAAACTTACCCCTCTTTTTTCATTGCTTCCCTCTTTCCATTTGATTCTGGTCAGGCAGGTTGCTGGAGTCGACTCCCACTGTCCTTGTTTTTGACAGGTCATCGGGTCATTTTCAGACTTTCAGTGTCGCAGAGACAGCAATTCCCACTGTGTTGTGATTATTTACTTTAAGTGTGATCGTCCAGTGAGAACCTGGTGGGAATTTCTCTTCGGAGATCAATGATGTATCTATCTATCTGTCTATCTATCTATCTATCTATTTATCTATTTATCTATCTATCATCTATCTATCTATCTATCTATCTATCTATCTATCTATCTATCTATCTATCATCAGGAAGCCTTTTGAGGTGCTCTTCACCTGCCAAATGCCACGATTAATTGCCAAAATCAACACGGAGGTCGCCGGAGTGGTCATTCAACACCACAGTGGAAAATGCCTGTTGTTGCCATGTCTTCTCAAACGCTTTGTTTTGCAAGCGTGTTTGTCAAAAGCTACAAATTTCAACCTTCTTATTTGACTGATGAGGTGTTTAGATTAAATGGGTGTAAAACTTCCCTCACTTTATTTTTCCTCGACTTGTTCTGCCTTTCTAAAAAACAGATAAACCTACTTCCACCAATGATGAAAGCAATGGATCATAAACCAGAGAGATGTGAGGCAGCATGTGGTGAGCATGTGGGGGTCATCGACTCTGGCCGTTAGAAAATTGGAGTGATGTGACTGAAAGATGGCCTGGTGTCAAACACGACCCTGTGATCGAACCGTTATGGACCTCCCGGGCTCAATGCTGCGCTCTCATTACCGCGCCAAAGTCCATGGGCTTCTCTGGGTTTGTCTGGCGAGTCCAGCTCATACATATTTTAATATGTTCAGGATATTTTCAGTCAGGAAATTGCGCTTTGCCTCTCCCTCCTTGTTTATCCCGCTAATTGAAGACGTGAAAAAAAAATTCTCAAGAGATTCCATGTGCGCTGCATGTTGGTTGCTATGGCAACGCCAAGTTTCTAACTTGCCTAGTACAAGAGGGATGTGCCTTTAAAACGATTTTTTTTATGGTCGCACGCACAGACGTTTGTGATCCAAATGTGTAATTGAAAGCATTTACCACTGTGTGACAGCAGAGCTCAGCCCCTGTCACAGCCCAAAAGTCCAATCTCAGCAGCCCGCCCTCATTTCTGCCTCTCACTAGTGCCGCGCTCCTCGTGATGCTCAGCTCTACCTTCAGATCCACACTTGTTCGGCTCCTCGCATCCTCTCTCTCCTCTCTTGTGTCTTCAGACCACCACGTGAGTGCCTTTGCTTTTCTCCCTCTTGAAAACAGTACTTGTTCTTTATCTTTCATTGGCTTTTTAGAATCATGTTAGATATATCTACAACTTAACTCTTTAAAAAAAAAAAACGTTTATTGATGTTAGTATTTGATGTTTTGAAATGTAAAGTAAATCTAAAATGGCTTTATGGTTGGAGTGGTTTTTAATGGATCAGCTAAGATCCTAGAAGGCTACATGGGAGAGTCATGAAGCTGGGATCACTCCTATAGGTCAGGAACACATAGTTGGCTGTTACCCTGCTGTTCCATGCACAGAGGACAGTAGGAGGTAGTGGCTTTTTGTTCCCTCAGCCTGTGATCGTATGTTTGCACAGATGTAAAGGGGGCAAGAGGGGCACCTATGGAACGAGCAAATATTAATTTACAGCTGAGTAATCATGATATCCTCAGGTGCTTTGGTACGATACTGCAACTGAGGACTGGAGGCAATAAAGAAGGGATGGAAATAGATTTGATCCCCTGAGAGGCAGAGACACTCCATCCATCTATCCGTAAAAATATTAATTCAAACATACATTCATCCATGCATCAACTTAAATCTTAAAAAAATCCCCCACACATACCTTATTATCTCTTCTAACCGCTTACAATATCTATTATTTTATTTATCTATTTTGTCTATCTATCCACTAGTATCCGCCATCCATCCATGATGTACATGATGTTTTTTACTTTATCATGCAATGCTCTTAATTACAGACGTCAACATGAATTTCTGTCTTGATATACGTAGAATCCATTGGCTTTGCTCAGAGGCCAATGGAAGCATCTATGCTCATCGTGTTACTCTGGCAATATGCTGCAACAGAAAGGCAGAACCAGATGGAGGTATGAGTTCAAAATGCTCCCCATACTCTCCAGACAGAACCTCACATCATTAGGAGATATAGGAGGATGTACTTCCTGCTGGGTTGTTCTCCTTCATGTCTTGTGTTCCACTCTCTCGCTGAGCAAATTAACTCTCCTTCGGTTTAACCAGCCATTGGTGAAGGCAACACTATGACCCGATAGGTCAGTGTTGATGTGCTGTGAAGGTGGACGATGACAGCTGGAAGTACACGCAGCGATGCAATTCTGGCAGTTTTGTCCGTGTGAAGCAAATTCTCTCAGACCAGGGCAGGGGTTTGAGTGGTGGCAGCTACTATCTTTTTTTAGGTTTCAGACGATGACGTGCCCTTTTACTCTGACAATCTCTATCATCGTCAAGAAAGAAAGACTCCGCTCGAGTGGGAGCACAGTAACTTTATTGTCAATAAGGTATCATTTTCTCGAGGAGCAAATAATCCAAGATGATGTTTAACTTTCAAAAGACGTCAGATTGACGTTAAAGAGATTTAGATTAAAAAAAAGCTGTGAACAGCAAGTGGAGGTAGATATTGACCGCAAATACGTTTTCAACATTCTGCCTAGTTCTGAAACCGATTTATGATCCATGCAGCTGCCTTATTAAAATTCCCTACACTCCCATTCATGTTCCGGGTTGCCATGTATTATCATATTATGCCATTATAGGTTTCAGCAATAATAAAATTATTTAAACAAATAAAGTAAAGTTATCATTATAAAATATTTTTTATTTGTATTGGTTTATTATTATTATTATTATTATTATTATTATTATTATTATTATTATTATTATTATTATTATTATTATTATTATTATATCACTATATGAATAATAATAATAATAATGATGATGATGATGCTGTCGTGTTCATTATTACAATGTAACATTTCCTCTTCCTATTTTCTAAAATTGATGTTGAATCTGCAAACAAACCTGGCTCAGAGCTGACATCACTGTTGATGCAGTGTGTAAAGGAACTTGTGTGCCTGATGAATGAGCTGGATTTACTTCCTTATCTCATTCCTTAAATTGATTCTTCATTCATTGTCTCTTTTCCTTCTCAGAAAGTGGATTGATGTTGAAGAGTGAAAAGATCTTTCAAATATTTTGTTGTTGGATATCAGTTTTGTCCAGACATGTTTCAATGAATGAGTTTCTCTTAAGTACTGTTCTTATTTCAAACACAAATAATGAGTCAAATGTTTCACACAACCGCCTGTGGAAGTGCTTAATTAGGATTCCTTTATTCTCGTCTCAGATGTATGTTGTCAGAGAGCGGTGATGGACGTTGTCATCCTGGAGGCTTGTGACACAAACGTCTTGGTGAGATGTCCTCAAGTGGCAACGCAAACCAATCTTCCCTGCCGGTGACAGCTCTGCCTCTGCCCTTCAACGACACCACCTCCTCACAGTCCCCAGAATGGGAGGAGGGAGGAGTCAGTCGTGAAGCTGCAAAAGTCTGGCCGTCTAATAACCTGCTCCTGTCAGACCTCTCGGTTATTGGGCATGATGAGCAGTGCTACATGTCCTCGGTCCTCACGGCGTTTCTGGTCGTATGGTACAGCGTCACTATGGTGCTGGGGCTGGTGGGAAATGTCGGACTTATCTGCATCATCGCCCGACGCAGAGAAAAAGTCAATGTGACGAGCATTTTCATCTGCAACCTTTCATTCTCTGACATTCTTGTCTGTGTTTTCTGCCTCCCCTTCACGGTCATATACACACTTATGGACCACTGGGTCTTCGGGTCGATGTTGTGCCGTCTGGTTCCATTTATCCAGTGTGTATCTGTGACTGTGTCCGTGCTATCTCTTGTATTCATCGCATTGGAGCGACATCAACTCATTATCAATCCCTCCGGATGGAAGCCCAGCATCACTCAAGCCTACATGTCTGTTATTGTCATCTGGATATTGGCTGGTTTCACCTCTTCACCTTTCTTGGCCTTTCAGCTGCTGACAAATGAGCCTTATACGGACGTCATCCTACCAGGGTCTGCAATCTTTTCACCAGAATATATCCATACATCCAATTCCTCTGTGCTTCAAGACTCACAACACTCCCACTTTTCATTGGTCTCCACCTCATCGCATCTGGAGGCCTGTATGGAGCACTGGCCCTCGCAGAAGCAGAGGCTGACCTACACCACGTGGCTTCTTCTCTTTCAGTACTGTGGCCCTCTGTTACTGGTTTTCTTGTGCTACGTCAGAGTGTTTGTACGTCTGCGCCATCGCAGGGACATTCTGGACCGCACCAGAAACCAAGACAACAATCGCATATCTCACAGCCGCCGAATCAACATCATGCTGGTGGCTCTGATAACAGCTTTTGCTGTATGTTGGTTACCACTCACGATCTTCAACGTGGTGTCGGACTGGAACCAGGATGCACTACCGATCTGCCACCATAACTTGCTCTTCTCTCTTTGTCACCTGCTTGCCATGTCCTCCACCTGCATCAACCCCATTATCTATGGATTTCTCAACTCCAATTTTCGCCAGGAGGTCAAAGAGAAACTTCTCCACTGCTGCTGCCGTACTTTAGAAGAGGAAGGGGAGCACTTCCCCATGTCCACCATTCACATGGAAGTGTCTCACACATCTGTGCCACCACACACTGGGAGCAACTCTGTCTGATAGAGGAGCATCGGGTTGCTGCCAGTATATATCATGGAATGTGAATGTGAATATAAATTCTAAAAAGAAAAAATAAACATAATTTTGATGTCCACTGAAGTCCTGTTAAACAAGTTAGGAAAAGATGATGACATTGACTAAATAAAGTTGTAAATGTATAAAGTTTGACCTCACATTTCAGTGTCATTTGGATGGACATCCTGGGCTGGAAAGAGAAAGTTAGTTTTACAAAAGCAGTAGTAATTGTTTTTGTAGTTTGTGAACACAAGTGCAATTTGTGATGAAACTATTTGATCTGACATGACATGTTTGTAGACCATTGAAATTGTGTGTATTGTGAAATTGGTCCTTGGACTTGAAGAGTTCAAACTAGGGCTATAACTTGCTGATTCAAAAGTGTTGTGTAATCGAAATATGTGCTGAATGATTTTATTATTGAATGTGTGCTGCATTCTGTTCCACCAATGTGAGTGTTCTGTTATCTGTTAGGTTGAGATTGATGTTTACTGTGTATAGCCATAGACTGTGACACAAGGCAGCTGGTATTTTGTGCTGTTTCCTCTTAATAAAAAATTAATCTTGACTTTAAATGAGTTTAATTGTAGTTTGCATGTTCTAATCGTGCCTTTAGAGGTTTTCTCCAGGAGCAGAAGAGTTATCAACAACCATAAATGCGTTGTGGATACACATTCTAAAACTGGATGCATATGTGATTGGCAAGAAGGTTTTGAAAAAAAAATGGCATTGGTTTCGAAGCCAGTATCTTCTGTGAGATTAGTACAAAATGCTAGAAGTTTGTTTACGTTCATGCTAATCCAAGTGTTTGCTTGAACAGTGATTTATTTAATAAACAGTCATGTATATTCCCTTGTGACTTGGTAAGTTTTTGTGACTGTATCAACTAAATTTAATTTCAGCTCGTAATAAAAGAGGCGAGAGAAGAGGCGCTAACACGCAGAGAGACATTCATGAGAAGCTGCACTATTACACTTGATAGTGAATTATGTAAATTAAGTTCTTGAAGAGCAGCCACTTCAATGAAGCTATTGATGTTGGTGTCGCTCATGCGTGTGACAGGCATGGTCCATGAGTGCCTTTCCAGTAGGTCAGTCGACACTATCCTGAATGTAAATCTGTGCTTTTTGCTCAAATTATTCCTAGAAAAGCAAAGTCAATTTCTCGACAAGGAGCTGCACCTCAGTTTTGTCACTGTCAGTTCCCACTATATGAGTTTAACAACTGGTCATAAAGATGGTTTTGTTTCTTTGCTTGAATTAATATATTACTGAATACTTGTTGACTAACCTTTTTTACGCAGCTAATTTCACTTTCAATATTCTTAATAAGAAGTATGACAGGTCGCGTTACAAGACCGGATGTGACGTTGTCTTACGTCCACCAATGAAATCATTTTGTTGTCGACGTCTTCGAGGCGCAAATTTCAGGCGGTTGTCATGTTTTCATTAGTTTTTCTTACTTTTAAATGACTTGGTGATTCACCACCTACTAAAAGTAAGTGAGAAAACAAATCTATCCCACTCACTCGTGCGGTTCTTATTCAATAAGTGTTGTGTGCGCTGCAAAACTGCGGAAGTTGTGCCAAGTTAGCTTCAACACCATTATGCTAACTCCTCAACAAGTTAGTCAGCTATTGGATGCAGACGTGTAATGTAACATTTCGTCCTGGCTATCACTAACCGCTACGAGTATAGTTGGTCAGTCCCAATGTTTGTTATGCTTGAGCAAGATTGTATTTCCAAGAGGTACTGTTATACGTGGAAGTCATAAAAACCACTCACTGTTGTTGTCTATCGTCAGTTTTCAAATAATTCATGTGTACTACTCTAAGTACACCGATCTAATCGAATACGTCTTTATGTGACGCCGTTATCGTTATGTTGTTAATATATTCTGAACGCGCTAATAAACAAAACACGACCAGTGAGTTCCTGCTAGCAATGTTAATCTGTAAATCCGCTCTTGCGTTGTGTTTTTTAAGTGTCAAATCAGCTGCAGGTCATACTTTTTGTTCAAAATGAATAAGACCCATATTTGTAATTTTCATCGCAGTTTACTCTGTGTTTTCCCTGTCTGTCCGTCTTTGAAAATAAAAATATATAATATTGTTTCATCCGTAATTTCAGAAATATTTTAAATGTACACAAACCCGCATTTAGTCACATTGCATTACGGTTTTTCCTTTTCTATAACACAGATTGTGTCCATTCTTCCTGAACTGAGAGATGGATATTCATTTTGAATTCTTCACATTCATGTTTGTTTTTGCTTTGCATGCCAGTAATGACCACCGCCACCAACTCGTCAATTCTCAAAGGTAGCACTCATTACCACTGTGTCATTAAAAAGCCTCAAATTTGTTTGTATTCATGATGTCGTTATGAATGCTTGATGCAGATGTGGTCGCCTATGTCGATGTGTGGTCGTCAGAAAAAACAGCCAACTGTTCAAAACCATTTATTCAGCAGCTTCATGAGATGGGAGCTCAGGTAATGTCCACTAACATCAATAATGTAAACGGGCCGGACCTGTTTCATATTAATGTAGATTCCCAGTAGTAAAATTCCCCTCTAATATTTCCCACGCAGGTATCAAAAACATTCAGTAAACGAGTCACGCATGTGGTGTTTCACAGCGGCCATCCAACAACATGGAGAAAAGCGAAGAAGAGCCACGTGAAGCTCGTGTCTGTTCTTTGGGTTGGACGGTAGGAAACTGTAACTACTCCTCCTCACTTTTTTCTTTTTCTTAACAGTCGCCCACTTAATATTCTTTAGAAGAAATCCAGCTCATTTTTCATCAGAAGAAATTTTGGCACTTCCCATCAGTGTGTCAGCCTCCTCCACTCTATTTTAGCCTCATTGTTTTTTCTTCCTCTCCCTTTAAAGCAACAATTCGGTTAGATGTTCTATTTACCCTGGACTTTATTTCATTTGTTTGTTGAATCCATCTGAATTTGGTAACATTGAAAAGACTAGTCAATTATTAGTTATGGGTTTTAATGAACATATTGAGAAAATAATGAGAATCCATTGAGTTAAGTTTAGTGTCTCTAGTGTTGTAACTTTGTTTTCTGTTTCTTAACGGCATCCAGATGTTATGACGATGGTGTTCATGTGGATGAAGAGTTGTTTCCCGCCATCAATAATGAAACAAATCCCGTGTTGAAAAATAAGAGAGTGAGTATGAACTTGTGATAATTCAGTCTCCTTTAGAATTATTGCTTTGTCTTATGCCGATAGAAGATCAATTTCATGTTTTTCCTGGTGTTAAATGAATCAATTTTGAGTTTCAAAAATGTATTATAATACATATTTCTTAATACCTTAATTGTTGTTGTTTAAGTTTATATATTAATTGCATTATTATGTGGAATGACAATTTAACATCATTTTGTTTGTTTTTGGAACTTCTAATGCAGGTTTGTGTCAATATTGTTTGGCACCCAGATGAACCCCCCACTATTATTTATGTTTTAAAAACCCTCTGCGGTCCGTTGGAAGCACCAAAATATTTCCTCTGGTCTGTGCCTTTCCTGAACGCATGACATGGACGTGTATAAAAGCCAATATTATATCTGTTGTCAAGACATAGTTAGTATAAAACATACATGCAAGAAGCCACTACATTTATAAGGGGGGGCATTATGATCTTTGTCTGTGGATCGTTTATGTCCACTTGTTAATTGCATTTATTGGTCTGATGGTCTTCAACCACAAAGTCAGTTACTGATTGTATACATTCTGAATTGTGTTTAAAATTATAACAATAATGACTATCCTTTTCTTTACACTGCACTCTGTATTTAGGTTTTTATCAAGATTCTTGAAATGTTGTCATTGTTGGACAGTATGTTTTGCTAATAGTTTGAATTTGTATTATGGTTCCTCCCTTCTTCCACCTAATTTCATGAATTGTAAAAAAATCTTTCACAGCATCGTTGCATGCAGCCGAAGGATTCCCCGGAGAGATCACCGGTGTACGACAAACGGATGAAGAGAAAGTTAGAGAAAATGATGAAAGATCTGCCTCCAAAGCAAGTTCAAGGTATGTAAATAAGCCTAGAACATTATTAACCATCAACATTTCTAAAATGAATGCATTTTGTTTCAGTCACTGAAGTGTCAGATATTATCATCGATGAGGAGAATGGAATCATCTACAGTCCTGCTCTGAAGCGATCAGATTACATGGCGCGGCGTCTGAAGGACATGAAGGAGAAACATGAAAGCCTCTCGCCCACAGGTGTGTGTGTGCCACGGTGTGAATATTGAATTTACTGATTGTGTTTCTGCTAATTTGTTTTGCAACCTGCTTGTATTATCTTGGTTTTTCACAGCCTCACAGATGGTTGAATCCTCCTCACCTCCTGGACTCAAACCTTCTCTTGGGAGCACACCTACAGGATTACGATTTCTATGTAAGAAATAATTCTACCTTTCTGTTTATAATCTCCTTCAAACCAAAGTGATGGTGTATGTAGTCAAAGTCTCCTCTCCCACCACATGCGGTGCTGTCAATATTTTGTCATTTTGTTTCATCTTGTTTACTTTTGCAGCGCTGCTTGTTTTCTTCAGCTCCCTGCTGGTGAAAACACGATTAAGCTGTTCTGAGCTGCGTTGATATCTGATATTTGTTGTGCACCAGTCTTCAGGTCCAGTTGTATTACTTTCTGAGATGATTTTTTTGACATTCTGTTCTTCCTTTGGAATAATCCTCTCAGATCTGCCTTGGTAAACATTGTAAACATCATATTGTGCCTTGCCAAAGTGTGTCAGGAAAGATAATCTGACAGGGACATAAGATAGTATATATATATATATATATGTCATATACATTGTCATATTTGTCATATTTTATTCATTTAAACAAAGGTTTTTCTACTGCTGGATTCATTAATGGGAGCTATTAAGGGGTAAAAGTGAAGTCAATTTAATGTAATTGTCTATTTCTCTTTGAACTGTATTTTTGAGGATTTCTGAAACCCATTTGAGTGATTTCAACTCAATTGGCTCTGTCTTTAATGGCACAATGTTTAATTGGAAACACAATATTGAAAAGAAATACATGCCATTGTTCCTCTTTAGAACATGTTTTCTTGTGGAGTCTGTATTTTGGGATGTTCATTTGTGAGCCATGAGCTACATGAAGTGTGGTACTTAAATTGACTGAAGATGGATTCTTCTCTCTTCTCAGATAATGAATTGGATGAAGATTCTGGTTCATCGGTTGCTGAACTCGCTTATTCACCAGATGATGCCGAAGTGAAAGTGCGGTTGAATGAATGTGACCTGGAAGATCGGGAGCCACCACTACAGAAAGACTTACAAAAGCCTTGGCTGTCGCCTTGCAGTGCTGTTCCAAAACGATCCTCAATGAGTCCCGTGCGAGTTTTCGACTTCAATGTCTCCGAGACAGAAGAAGCAATCGGACGAAGGAAGTCCAGGAGGATGTCAGTTAGAGAAAGGCCAGTAGACAAATCTAATGTTTTGTTTGGGAGTGCTGCAGGCGACCACAAAGGGATGAGGCAGCCCAAGATAAGATCTATGAGTCCTCTAGTCAAAAAAACTGTCACTAAAAAAGCAACACCAGTCAAATGTATAAAGGAAACGTGTAAAACTACTGATTCCTTCACAGAAATACAAAGTCTGGATGATACAAAGTCTATTGGTTTGACTCAAGATAGCACTAGGGCAGGACCCTCGCTTCCGAAAGCTGAAGAGAAACACCGGGAGAGTGATGGCCCATCGATTTCTGCTCTAGTGCCGTCTGGACTGTTCCATACATCTTCAAAAGCTTCAATAGGGTCCAAAGATAGTGGTGATGACGACAATGTGTTTGAGGACTTCTTTTCACCAGTTAGGAAACCAAAAGAACGACTTCGGCTGTCTACGGATGAAGACATCTTTTTTCCTTTTCCGTTGGATTCAATCTCTAAGAAAAGGAAAGTAAGGCGAAGTGAAAGCCTTGCAGTGGAAGCTGGGAGTAAAAAGAGGATGAGACTGGAGCATGGTACAGGTGGAGATCATTGTAGTAAAACTGAACCCAACAGTCCTGCAGAGATGGAACTAAAGATGTGTCCAAAAGCCAGCAAGACACTGACAGGCAAGCAAAGGAGACAGAGCACATTACCCTTCATTAGCTCCACTGAAGCCACCGCTGACAACGGAACAAAAACTACATCAGCTCCACAGAAACACCACGTGGCTCACGCCCTAGAAAGTAAGTAGACTGTTTACAAATGCTAATAGTTGCTCAATTTTTCCACCATGTTGTGAGCAGGGTTTTTTTTTGAGTAATAGAAATAAGATACTGCCTTTCCAAAAAAAGCACTGTCACAAGATTTATCTTTAGTGTTGCAAGTTTTCACCAAAATCTGGCTTTGAGGATGGTAGAGTCCAGCCTCTCGTAGAAGCCTTTTTCAGCTCATCCCATAGATTTGGTTAAGGTCCATGTGTGAAAATGATACCCCATGTTCGGCTCTTAGACCTTAGAGCCTAATAAATCTTAGCATAGCTATCTTGGAATAGGCCTGTGCCATCATGGAAGAAAAAAAATCTATTGATGGATTAACCTGGCCATTGGCTGTATTCTGCCCGTCTGTTGACCTCATTGTTATGGACCATTATCCAAGAGCAGGCTTGCATCTACTTGCTTGGTTATGATGGTTATGATGGTTATGGATATGAGTAGAGGCTTTTTTATAATTTTTTTTACCTGGCAGAATATGCAGTGGTAGAAAAAAAGGCACCTTTAAAATTTGACACAAATATTAATATTAAAAATCTTGGAAAAATCCATTATTCAGACACAAAAAAGTACAAATGGTATTTATTCATATATTATTGATATATATTGTTTCCTCGCAATACTGGCAGAACTAAATTGTTGACAGTTACTCTATGTCAATTGTGAACATTGCCAGTATAAGAAATACATAAATAAAGCATCATATATTGTGATTAATATTTAGTAGTTGTTAATAGCACACTTTAGAATACATTGGGTGTCCGGAAATATTTTTTAAAACTCTGAATGAATGATCAAGCTTTGAGTTGTGGTAATCGTTGCAATACATGTCTCATTCCCCATGTGTGTTAAATTGTTTCTACCAATTTCTATCTTTGCTTGTGATTCTCTTCTCCCTCTGGAGTCATCAACTAATTCGTACGTACGCCATTTAACATATCATCTGACTTCATCGTAGGATGTTTTTATAGACACATGCTGAAAATATGAGACGATTACTTGGTAATAAATGAGATTGTTCAATGACCTGACAAATGATGCCACTAGTACTTCTACCGGTAACTACAGTAAATGGGAAATTTGGTATCTGTCTTCAATCCCATCTACTGGGTCGTGGGACACCCAGGAGATAGACAGACAACCACGCACTCCGACAGACAAGCAGTGTTTGTCTTCTCAAGTCCTGGCCCCAAAGGTTGATGGAAATTCTACTTTATTTTTGAAGATTTCTGAAGTCCCCTTGGCCTATTATGTCTTAACTGACTTACAAAACCTCCAACTAGCTCTCATTTAAATGACACGTTAATTGGAAAACACTTGTAAAAAGGAAACGTGTTCGTTCCTCTCAACAAAGTAAAAATGCACTGGAGACAAGCAATGCAGTGATAGCATGTCTCTATGGTGATAGTAAACCTCGTTAACATATGGAACACCATGTATCTTACAATACAATGTGGCAGGGGTGCTAATTATGCAGCAGATTAGTTTCCCTCCCTCTAGGATATATCTATAGTGTTCTCGTCTCTTTTGTTTTAATACTCGCCATTGTGCCTAAAAATGACACTCCTACATCTTTAATCCTTTGGTCTCGATTGTATGATAAATCCCGCTGTCCTATTGTGGGCCCCACTACAGATGTAGCTCTTCCCACCCTCAGATGTAAATCGAGCCATTTTTGGTGGGCTGTATGTATTGGAATTTATGAATTCACACCGAGTGGGTGTGTCACCATCTGCCAGGGTGAGAAGTGCGATGCATTTTATTGATGAATATGTTGCTGGTCGATGTTACTGTAAATGAATGCTGATGGATTCTCTTCTTGTCTCAGATCATCAGCTGCATCTTGATCGTGGTTCATCGGTTGATGCAGAAGAAAAGGTGCAGTTAAGCAAATGTCAGAGAAGTCGCCACTTGGATGTCTCAGAGACAGAAGGAGGAATTGGGCGAAGGAAGTCCAGGAGGATGTCAGTTAGAGAAAGGCCAGTAGACAAATCTAATGTTTTGTTTGGGAGTGCTGCAGGCGACCACAAAGGGATGAGGCAGCCCAAGATAAGATCTATGAGTCCTCCTGTCAAAAAAACTGTCACTAAACAACGAACTCCAGTCAAATGTATAAAGGGAAAGTCTAAAACTAGTGATTCCTATTCAGAAACTAGTCTTGATATTGCAGATTCTGATGGTTTGGAATCAGCTGTGATAGATGACGATTGTCTTGACGCAGGACCCTCACTTCCTAAAGCTGAAGAGAAACAGAGTGGTGGACCATCGCTTTCTGCTCTTGTGCGATCTGGACTGTTCCATACATCTTCTAAAGCTTCAAAAGTGTCTAAAGATGGTGGCGATGACAACAATGTGTTCGAGGACTTCTTTTCACCGGCTAGGAAATCAAAAGAACGACCTCGGCTGTCTACGGAGGAAGACATCCTTTTTCCATTTCAGTTGGATTCGATCTCGAAGAAAAGGAAAGTAAGGAGAAGTGAAAGCTTTGCAGTGGAAGCTGGGAGTAAAAGGAGGATGAGACTGGAGCATGGTACAGGTGGAGATAATTGTAGTAAAACTGAACCCAACAGTCCTGCAGAGATGGAACTAAAGATGTGTCCAAAAGCCAGCAAGACACTGACAGGCAAGCAAAGGAGACAGAGCACATTACCCTTCATTAGCTCCACTGAAGCCACCGCTGACAAAGGAACAGAAGCTGCACCAGCACCGCAGAAACACCATGTGGCTCACACCTTAGAAAGTGAGTAGTCTGTTTACAGATGCTTATAGTTGCTCAGTTTTACCACCATGGTGTGAGCAGGCATTATTGAAGATTTCCTCATGGCTATAAATCCCTGGCCTATATGTGATTTTTGTGTTTTTAAATTCTGGCATTTGGTGTCAGCTTTGGCTGCATACATGAATGATGGAACACAGATTTTGAATCTTTCAACTTCTCTATGTTTCAAGAATTTACTGCATGCTTTGTTGGATTTTAAATGTGAATGTATTATTCTGCTGCTATATTTGTTCATTTATGTGTCAGGTTAAAATAAATACATCCAAATTGGAACGTCTGCGCCGTCTTTCGAGAATGATTTAAAGATCAAGTACAAGTTTAGTTAGTGACTCAAGTGTTAGACTGAAGAGAATATTAAAATCGCATTATTGCTTTTCTGTGATGTCAATTTTTGGTCGGAAGATGCAGATACTGAAGATACAATGAGGGAGACTAAGTGTGGTATTTACGGATTCATAACACTTGGTGATAACCTCTAAACATCTTGATATTTTCTGTCTTTTAATGGAGATGTTCGTTAAGTAGTTTAGCAATAGTTTAGTTGTGCATGAGTGAAAACAAAAGCACACCATGTTTAAATGACTCACATGCCCCACGTTGTTTTGTGTTGTTTTTTTTCCTCCCTCACATTTATCACATGTAGATAACGGAAGCGAAGCTGCAGCTGGTTCAACAGAGATCTCATGTGACGCTGAGGAGAACAGACAAAAAATGATCCACAAGTCTAAGGTAAATGTTTTTATTTTTTAGTAAATGTCCCAACACAGTTTCACCCTTCACCTTTCATATTATCTTGCACATCCACTATGTTAATGTTTACAGTTTGTCGTAACCGAGTTAACTGACAGTATTAAATGCTTCATAATTAATATATTCCATGCCTACTCTCAGCTGATGTTTAACTCTTTTAGTAATACATATTGTGTAGAAGTCTGCCATTGCAGTTCATTCAAAATGTTCTGGTTAATAATTGTGCGTTTTTTGGCAAGGATAATGGAAAAACATCAGTATTGTTTGCCCTGTTTTTTTTTTTTAAATCCATCTTTCATTGAGATGTTTTGAAGTGTGGCATGTTTCTCCTGCTATCAACAACTGCCTTTCATTCTATGCTATGGTCCAAAGAGGTTTTTGGCTGACGTTGAGAGCTTCCTGTATTATTCTCTTTTACAATCAAGTGTGAAATGCACCTGGGCGATGTTTTCATTACGCTGCCAACTTCAATGACTGTGTGGCAAACAAGCGCAACAAAAACATGACATCATGTCCCCCGGAGTAATATTTTTACTCTTCTGCAACATAATAAAAGTTGACTTGTTTTGATCGCCCTGATACGGTAAAGATAAAATCTGGCCAGTACTGTATTTTTAGTTGTGACTCTCTCAGTGTGTGTGCGCGTGAGAGCAGTCTAGCGCAGCAATCTGCTTCACATTTATTCACTTTTGTCAAGGTAGTGAGAACATTGCATTTAATAAGCAATTCTCTGTTTAATTTTCTCTTTGATTTGAAACCAGCAAACAGATCACATGTGATGTGCTTTTTCATCAAAAGCAGAATATCAAAGCTGGTTAAGCATTTGGTTTTATACATTTAGTTATGTGTGTTATTTTGTCCTGAATCTACTGACCGTTGAAGCTGAACTTTACTTTTCTTAATGTTTTCTCTTGAATAATCTCCTATCACATGTGATGCTTTCTCTTTAGTGACTTCAATGTGTCCTCTTTACTGATGTGTCATTAGCCGTTTCAGCTTTTGTTTGCCGCATATTATAGCAGATGTGTTCATCAATAAGAAAAATGTTATTCTAATGTGAATCCAACTGTTTTCCAGAGAACATTGGTCATGACGAGCATGCCTTCCGAGTAAGAATGTTCATTACCTATCGATGGTTTTCCAACGCAATTTGACAGCCTTTCATTTCATGGTAATTGCTGTCTTTAAGGAAGCAGCAAGTGGTGGTCCAGCTGGTGAAAGCCCTGGGTGGATTTGTGATTGTTGATCGGGTTAGCGACAGCACTACGCACGTGGTGTCAGGCAGCGACAGGCGAACTCTGAATATTCTTTTGGGCATCGCTCGTGGCTGCTGGATCCTCTCATATGAATGGGTTTGTATTCTGGTGTTGAAGATTTTGTTATTCATTAGATGCGTTCTGTATGTATGATAGTGAATTTCCCCATTGAGATTTTAATAAAGGCTTATTATATTTTATTAATAATACATTTTATTGTTTATGACAGATCCTCTGGTGTTTGGAACATAGAAAGTGGATTCCAGAAGAACCATATGAGCTCTCAGAGCAGTTTCCGGCAGCACAAGTGAGTGCCAGGTTTTTTAGTTGAACTGGTCACGCATCTCAATGCCAGTATTATGACCACTGTTAACAGACTATATAACCATAGAATATAGTGATAAAGAAGCTCACTAAATATATTACTGCTCTAATGTCATAATTACATAGGTTGTGTTCAGGTCACAGTTATTAACCATTAATAAACAAATGACTTGCTTATTTACTGTTAATAATGAGGAAGCATGGTGTTGATGAGAGCAAACTTTCAACATCCATTCGAGGGTAAAATGTTGCCTCAGGCTTAACAAAACGCGAATCAGTACTACATCATTACATGTGTTGCTATTGAATGTACAAATAAGTAGTTTATTTATGCTAGTTCATCTTCTAGTTCTTCTTCATTTTCTAAAGTTAATAATACTACTACTAGCTTTACAAGACAATGGACCTACATTGGGGATGTACAAGAAGAGCTTTCAGCTCAGCTAAAATTATGAACGGCATCCATTCCGTTCACAATTTTCCAAGTGCAGCACTCATGAATGTTTGAGGGAAGATGTTCGGAAGCTGGCTCTTTATCGTCACCCGTTTTCATTTTCCCGTTTTTCAAGTATCCTGTGTGAATGTGGAAGTTGCCTTGTTCTCATTCATGAGTCTCTGTCTTCTGTCAGACAAGACTACTGAGTGAACACTTTAATACTGAACAGGAAGAGTGGCATGGTGTACGATTGGAAAAAAATGCCAAACTCGCAACTGCCAATAGTATATGCAGTTCGTGTGCACATGTTCCGTGAAAGAATCATGAACCCCCAAAGCATTTCTCAAATATTATTTTATTTTTCAACAGAAGCCTCTGAATAGCTAATATCACCTTCACATCCAAAAACTGAAAGGATAAATAAAAACATGTTACTCACAGCAATGATAAAAACCATCAAATAGTTAAACATGTTCTACACATAAATATAAAATACACATGCTCTTCACTATATTTTTGTACATTATAGACATTTGACAGAAACCGTGTCCGCAGCCAATTGTTTTACCGCCATTTTGTACCATAAAAAAATTGTAATGGTCGATCGGTTTGGAATCTATTACCAACATATAAACAATAATGCCCCATTATATATGACACAGTATTGTGGTCTTTAAAGCTATATCAAGGTGCTTCGGCAGGTCTTGAGACTCGTAAAATGCGTGGGATTTTGATGTTTTGAAGAAAAAAAAAACTCTGCACTGCTTTCTGCAGATAATCTTGTCTAAGCTAGGCAGCTCTGATGCAATGCCTGTTGCTGACAGTCAGCTGCACTCCTATCTCTCATCCAACACGTTTTTTTTAACTTGAAATTTCCCATCCTATCTGGCCCTAGTCCTGTGAAGTGACATCATTTCTTCCTGACATTTTCTCTGGCCAGTCTCATTTTGTCTTCAAGCATGAAGCGCAGCAACGGGTTCCCTTCACAATTATTAAATTACTATCATGATGTCCCAGTTTCTCTCCATATTTACGAGGGATCTTCAGCGATCATAGCGACCCTGTGAAGTCAGCAGGTCTGATCATCATTGCGGTGGTCTTCAGTGAGTAGCCAGAACCTTTCCAGTAGTACCACTTGATGCCATTGAAGCGATTGGAATTTTGCCCCTGTTGGTAATATATTCCGTTTAAATTGGACGGACCACAGGCATCAAACCACCATCCTGGGAAGCAAGAAGAAGTTGCTTGTTAAAAATAATCATATTCCACGTGTTGCTTTCTTGACATAAGGTTTCCTGAAAGGCTGTTGTTAAGCAGTAACTATGCACTTCTGTGTGATGAACACCATCCGCGCACTTTGTCGGTCATTAAGTTGTCATTCTAATTGGATCACTTGGTGTCAAAGTGATGACACCTTTTTTCCTCTGTACAGCGATTGTTGTCAAGGAAACTCTGCTTTTGGACGCAAATTTTCAACATCATCAATATCTTCCGCACAGTAGTCGATGTGCAGTTACTTGGAAGCTTAATGATTTTATAATAACCTTTAATAACAGTAATCATCTTGGAATTCAATACACCCAAATTGATGCTCATTGGAAGGGCAGACGCTCTGTATATGCTCAATCTGAGATGCAGGTGTTTTTATCTGTTTCTGCTCCCTAGTCTGCTACAAGATTGTAGTTTTTACATCCAAACCACAGCTATCTAATCCATTGAGAATGTAATGGAATTTCCTATCTTTCTTTCTTCTCCATTCAGGACCCCCCTTTGTTAAACTGGGGTGACTGAAAGTGATGCTGCGTAGTCTCCAAGGTTCAGTCTGGGAAATGAGGTCATGTCTCCAACTTTATCATTTGACACTTGACTCATGTATTGTTTCAGACTGTGTTGCTGCGGGTGTGTTTTGCTGTAGAGGGTAGGGACAGCATTTTCAAATGTTAATAGATAATTTTCCCAACCTCTACTGTAGATTTGATTTTAGTCTGATTTCTGATTTCTTAGCTTAGTTGCCGGATAGTGCTGTACATCCAGAAGTCGAGACTGTACTTCTGTCTTTTTTTTTTAGAAATGGTTTACATCCTTTTGGTTCATTTTGCTCTGAAATCGGGAGATCAGTAAATCTCACTAAGCCCATTGTGTGGTGGCCAGGTAGACTCCCATGTACTGTTAAGCTGCAGTGCTGACAGATATGCTTTCTGTTCCAGTATATCTATCAAGTGCGTGTGATTTCATTTTTTCATTTTCCACCCAAAAAAAAAACAAAGAAAAAAAATTAGTCACAACACTGGGTTCTCAGTGATGTCATGAATATTGTTATAATCCCAAAATGTTAGATGAGAAAACAACGAAGGCTGTTCCTCAGTTCGGCCATAGTAACTTTTTCAAAGTGCAGGTTCGCAATTGAATTTCCGAAAGGGCCACAATTGTAGTCCTTTGACTGTTGTGTGGATGCATCAAGCAACGCAACACGACGGAAGAAAAGGAATGAAATTTTTATTTATGGCTATTAAATATGTGGTTAAATATTACCAAACAAATACAACATCTGGCAAAGTGTAATATGGCTCTGAGATATGATTTCATGTCACATAGATTTATATTATAGATTTAAATTTCTTTATGTAAATTATAATTAATAGATGGTCTTAAGGCAGTTTATTGCAATGTATTTTTTTTAACAATACATTTCTGAACGTTTGTTCGGAGACAAAAAACTGTTACTGTTAACGTCTGAAAAGAAAAGACCATTAAAATTTTATATTTCAATATTACTATAGCTATCTATCAATTGGCCAAAAACAGGCTTTAAAATGGTTAAAGAAAGAAAAAAAAAATAAAGCCTTATAAAGTATCTGAGTTTTATTTCAAATTCATTCAGCGATGAAAAGAGTACAAGTCATTTAGTTGCTGTGACCTTATGAGGGCCATGTAAGTACAAGCAAAGGGCCCCACATATGGCCCCCGGGCCACCCTTTGCCGAGGTATTTAGTCCATGCTATGTAGCTTCTGCTGACTTTTTTTCCCTTCTTTTATATAAATCTATATATCTGTTCCCAGGAAAAGGTGGATTGTCCTTTCCTGTTGGACATAAGCTCTTTGACTAGAATTAAAGTATGTTGGGGTGAGATTGACAAGATGGATTGCAGCTGCGCCTTTAGTCATGAGGAGGCTGTATTGGCCTGCTGTGGTGAAGATAAGGCTTCAGCAGAGCCTCGAAATGAGGGTTCTCTGCAGGGTGTCTAGACTCTCCCTTGGAGATAAAGTTAGGTTCTTGATCTGCTTGGTGACGAGAACTGCTGCTCCTTCGCATCTAGAGAAGGTGATGTGGTTCAAACATGTAGCAGGGTACCTCCTAGACACTCTCCTGGTGGGAGTGTTTAGACCCAGGACAAATGAAAGACATGCCTTCAGTTCTCTAATATCCCCCCAGAAGGGTTATTAGATGTATCTGTGATCTGACAAACTTTTCCACTTCTACCAGTCATGGATAATTAAATTGGATGGAAGAATAAAACGGTAAAAATTAGAGTATCTCTGATGTTTTATTGTCCATAGTCTTGTACAGTGTGACTGAAGCTCAGTTGTGTAAGTTTCCCCTCATGGGAAAAAAGGGATCGAGTGAGGGATTTCTTGCTTTCATGCTCCCTCGACAGACCCTGATACAGAGGCAGGCAAAATTGCTGGCAGTCACTTGCAAAGGAACGGAGGAGGACTGTTGAGCTATATGAGTCGTACGGGAAAGTCTCTTTTCCCAGGCTATTAATGTCAGCAGTTGTCGAGGCTAAATTCCCAAATGGGTTGATTGTGATTAAGTCTGAGCTAATTGTGCTCTTTGACCTGGCCACAAAAGAACAGGAGCCCTTAAAATGCCCTTAAAGATTTTCGGAGGAAGTGCCAAGAAAGATTTTAGTTGGGTGGGAATTTGTTCCTCTGCAAGTGGCCATCAAACACAAATGATCATGTTTTCCTGGAGAGAACAATTGGACATGCATTTCTGACAAAAAAAAATAGGTTTCTTACCTCCTGTTGTTAGTTGTGAACATTTGCAAACACATTTGTCATTGTCGGCATCCTTGCTACTGAAATCACTTCCTGGCTGACCAATGCTGCTGATTTTGCCGGCCGTCCCACTGTAGCCCTTCAGGTGTATCCTAAAAAATCAAAGCAGACAAATGTATTTTCAAGCAAATATGTGGATAACTCTGTTTGCAAAGAAAGAAAATGTAAGTTTTTGAGTGGTCATTTAGTACGACGTAACATTTTTGTAGTATGTAATATCAATGTATGTATGTAATGTAATGTCAATGTATAAATTCTTCTTGAAGGTAATAATGAAGAGTTGGTTGAAGGTATAGTGTTGATTCTGTCACTGCAATGTACTTTTCAGCTGGCAGCATCACAGTCCCCACCGTTCACACTGCCTGCATCAGATGAATTCTTTGAATTCCAAAAGTCAGCTTCACCAGCTTCTTATAATGAGGTCCTCAGGCATCACACCCACATTGACATTTGAAGAAATATGGCCCTTGAATTCAAGGAACGACACAATTCTCTTATTAAGCCCAGTAGCAGTATTTTTTTCCCCTTACACTTGTAGATGGCTAATGGACACACTTTCCCCTTCTTTGCTTCCCGAGAGTCTTTATAGTCTATATAGTATTGCTCTTTTCTAAATTCCATGTTTGAATTTCTGATTTATTCTGTAAGATTGTGACACCGCGAGCCTGCAACTCAGCGCTGCTTTTGGCTTCATATCCATACATACTTCATTTGTTGCCCAGATTACAAGCGTTATGACAGGAAAGCAACTTGAATTGCCCGGGGCATTGTTCTTCCTGCAATATGAAGAAGAACGCATGGTGTGTGTTGCATTTCTAACTACCAACCTGTAATTCTGAGCTTCACTGTCGAGAGAGAACTCATCGTATTGTGAGAATGCAGAGTTCCCTTCCCAGTCGCTCAGCTGAATCCTTAATCTGTACGCTTGATGGTTTGTCATTCTGGAGACAAATTCATTTCCAAACCAATGTTCACCCGAAGGCACTCCAAAACCCTGTGGAGAAAGACAATACTTCCTTTAACAACTCGGTTGTCAGAAACCGTGTCTTGCGGCGGGGAAATAATTGACATGATAGACAGAAGTACAAGGTCCACAATCAGATCCTTTTATTATTTAAAGCAGTCCCACTCCTGAGAGACCCAATGTTTTTATTATAGGAATAATAAATGTCTTGCCCAATACTTTTGGTGAGAGGTGCATGGTGCCTCTCCAAATTCAACTTTTTAAGTGGCAAAACATTTTCATTTTATTACATGCTTCTACCCCTCTGGTGTTTTTGGTGGGGCGTCACTGAAATGATACTGTAGGAACACAAACCAGAAAATACTAGTAGTTTCTCGAAAACTTATTAGGTTGATCATTCAAGAGGTTATAATTCATCCCAGATCATTTCTTTTAAGACTTAAAGATTGAAAGATTAGTGTCTCCAACTGTGATCTGCCAAGTGAAATAGTTAGACTATTCAAGTTGTATTATGAAAAGTGGTAGTTTGAAAAGATTTGTAGTGGCAGTAATAAGATGCAGTGGCTGTCATAATGACAATAAAAAGCTTTATTTATATAGCACCTTTCAGATCACTGGTCATCATGTCCTTTACTGATAAAGAAGGATTTAAACAGCGTTTTCAAGGTGGAGGTACATACGTGTTGCATTTCGACTCTACTCTAGCAGGCTGTTCCTGTGTCCAGTAGCTGTGACGGAAAAGACTCTGTAACCTCTAGATTTAAATCTTGATTTGGGTCCAACTAGCAGGGACCTACCTGAGGTTCTGATCTAAGAATCACAGATCTCACTATCATATACCATGCGATAGTAAACCAATTTTGATACATTTTGATACATTTATTCACATGACCTGGAACAACTGACAATCTGAAACAAGTGAATGGTTGAATGAGTACGATTTGCGATGAGGTTGTTTTGAAATGAAGAAAACTATCTTTAGAAACTATCTTGACATTTCAATTTCTTGCCAGAACCAAAAACAAAAAACGACCAAGAAGTTTGATTTGGGGCAAAAGGTGGATAGTGGATGATGTGGTCCAAAATGTGGTACTTCTTAACATGTGGGTTGAGAAAAGCAGTGGCCCAAAGACTGACACCTGTGGCACTTTAAAAAAAAAACAACAACATAGAAGTAAAATGACAACTTGCAAATTGAGTTTTATTTATTTTTTCCTCCTCAGTAAAATACATTATTTGAAACCTGGCGACTTCACAACGGCACACCTCTTCAGATGACTTGTTGGCAGTTGTCAAGCAAAGCTACTGCTCAGTGTATTGTCACAACTAAAATTAAAGAATTAAAAAGATGCCCTCTTTTACTTTTATTCAACTCCCTCCCTCCCTATTTCAAGCTTGGCCAACTGTGTGAAGTTCAACACACCTCCTGGGCTGTACTCATTCACAGCAGAGTGAATTCATACCTTTTTATACTCCTGCCACGTACGATGAAAGTCAACATGGCCGTCAAAGCGCTTTTGTATCACAGTCCATCCACCGCCTTCTGTCTCCATGTCACAGAACACCTTGGGACACAAAAAGTTTTCACAATTAATATCTTCCCATGAATGCTCCATTAGCAGTCCCTGCCCATTTGTTGAGCGACAATGCTTCCTCATTTAACTGTGAGTTAAATAAATGTTAGTCAGAGCGAAGAAGTGAAGCAGAAGGCCGGGTTGCTGAAAAGTATCTAGGGAGATTGCTGTTCTTGCTGAAGCATGCGCTTCATTAATGGGGGTCAAAGAATGGTTTTTAGTCAATGTGTGCCGCCCCACTACATAATGGTGTTTGAACTCCTCAGTCTGTAGTCACATTGCTTCACTGAGATGATGTAACAGAAGGCCAGTTCAAACGTAATGATCCTTGTTCTAATTTCTGCTTCATATTTATGACCTGGATTACCTTGGCCTCCTCTGTCGTGTTTGGTAGTGTGAGGGTGTAAACCCCACTTTGGGTGTGTCCTGCTTTCAACACCGCTGCACAGTCGGTAAACGTGGTCGGCGTATCCTGCATCATGGTGGTTGCTTTGGAATCTGTTGAGGAAAATCAGCCTTTTTTTCACTCAGATTTAAATGTTTTCCATTCCTAATGAAAAGGTGCTCTGCAACTGCTTAAAGTGATAAAGTCAGATCTTGGTTACAGCCAACACACACTTTGTCTAATGTTGGCAAAATCTTTTGAACATGTATCTACAGTGGCCTTCAAGTCAATTCTGTTTTTATTTCATTAAAAAAAAAAAAATCTAATCCGGAGGTACAAACAATCACTCTTTCGTTGCTTGTCATCCTACTAATGAATCATTTGTCCAATAAAATAGACTTGAAGGAAATATTTCTCAAGTGGAGGAAGTGGCTCATAGTGGTGTGCAAGGTCGCATCGTTTCTTGTGGAAGTGTGGCTTTCAAATAAACATTCACACTGCTATGTGATCATTTTAGATACACGCATAATTTTTTCCTTGCATGAAAGTCGTTTTGTATTTTTGTATTCATTCATTTTGATGAAATATTTTTTAAATTTTGAATATTCGTCAATCCAGGAGTGTTGACCTTCCTTTTGTCCTTTTGAAAGTGACAAGTTTAAATTTTCTGCCCATATTTACCTCCGCCCGCGCTGCTCGACACAGCGTGAATGAGAAGATTCATGGTGTCCAGAAGCTCCTGTTGTTGTCGCTGCAGAATCGTGTTGTTGGATGAGACTTTAAGCATCTGCTGCTCCAGATCCCCAATAATGGCTGTCTGTTTCTGAATCAGAGCCTGAAGCTGGTCCTTCTCTTCTTGTAGCATCTTCAGATCAACTTGCTTCTGCTTCTCCAGCTCCTCCACCTTCTTCTCTAAGAGGCTAGAGATGCAAAAGAGAGAGTTAAGAAAGAGCACTTCATGTTAAAGATGTGTTTTAAGTTCTCACCTGTTTTTGTCTCTCAGTTTGTTGATGTCGTTGGTTTGGACTATCATCTGTTTTTCTAATTGGGTGGTGGACAACGAGTTCTCCAGGAGTTTACGTTCGAGTCGAGTTGTTTGGGTTATGACCTGGAATGAGAAACAAGTTACCTTCAAACACTACACCTCTGTTTTAAAAGATTGCACAGGTTAAAATCACTCATCATCCTTTATTAACAAGCTACACTTCACATCCTTTGATCTTATCTTTAACAGTATAAAGACATGTTTAGTCTTTCTTTAAGCAATCTGTCTCTTGGCATTCTTCTTCTTGGATTTGCCCAAAGGCTTTGCAGTCTTGATGCTTTTTTCTGTCATGCCCTCAGGTTTGTGCCCATGGATGAGGAAAGAAAATAAAGATTAGAAAATAGATTTTTCTGGAGCTTTTTCTTTATCACAACTGCAGCAGAGTAAAGTCATTAATGTTCCTGCTGTGCTGTGCAACCTGTGCCAGATGGGTGGTATCTATTATTGCCGGTGAATGACGCCGCATGAAAGTGAAAAACTTCCCCATTTCAAGGACGAGTTCTCCACTGAGAGGGCTCTTTACAATTGCTTTCTCTCCTCATGAAGGTGCGAATCCTCATCCCTAAGTTTGAACCTCTATTAAAGGTTATCAGTATGTATTTAGACTGTTGGAGAAAGCCAGAGTGCCGAGCGAAAGCCCAAAATGGCGGAGTGTTTTCAGGATTGAAAGCTAAATTGATGTCCATTATGCTACCTAATGTGAATTGAAATCCATTTCTAATGTCTCATGTAATAATGAATAATTGTGGGAGATTCACAGGCACTTATTTATGCCTACAGTATATACAGTATAAGTTGCTACACTCAAATGACCGCAATACAAGGTGGCATTGCTCCAGAAAATGGAAACAAAAGCTCTTATTTCGTAGTGCACATGGACAAAAAAATCCATTGGGCCATGCATTGGGCCTCTCATCATAAGGGAAAGAACAAAAGCGTATTTCCATTGATGCACATTTTGTACTCAGTTTGAAGGTTAAGGACCTTGTCTTCAATTTTCCAGGTTGGAGGAACTGAAGTCAGCAAAAAGCAGGTTGTTTACATGGATTCTGGTTGTGTGTCTCCATTGGTGAGCAGACGGATGTCTGATTGAGACAAACTGTACTCGCTCTGTGGGAATACCAGTGCGCTAATAACAGGAAATGCTGTACAGTTGTCTCACATAAGGTCATTGACGTGTAGTCACAATAAAGTGACGCGTTCGTGCCTGTTTTTTTCCCCCCCTTCAGCTGACTGTCATTTGCAGTGGTGACACATTTAAATCCAGAACAGGATTTTTACGAAAACACAAGTTCGATATGTTTTCAACACCTCTTTCCTTTTCATTTTACGAGTGTTTTGAAGTCCAGCTTACCTGAGTCTCAACGTTGGTCAGCTTTCTAGTCTGCTCTGCTGTTTGACTCAGCAGGTTTGTTCCAATTTCAATCATCGTCGCTGTGTGGTTCTGAACAGCGCTTTGTTGGAACTGGACCAACTCATGCTTCATGTTGTCTTGAATGTAGCTCTCAAGCTAAAAGAAAAATGGCAGTAATTTGCTAAGAAATATTCCCTTTGTGTTGTATGACTGATTCCAGGCATCATTTGAATCTGTACTTCAGGGAAACATGTTACAAATATATAACATCAACACAGTTATATACAACAAAAACACTACAAACACAGTTAGATTGCATGGATTAACACAGTCGAAAACCACTTCCATTTATTCAATTAGAAAGAGTTTTGTTGCGTAGCCCGCTGTATTGCCAAATTTAAACATACAGCAGTCATTAAGTTATTTCCTGCAGTGTTCCTGAGTGGCAATCAGGTCACTGAACTTGTAAACAGGATGGAAGTGTTGAGTGAGAAATCACATCCTTGATTATGACCTGTGCAGGAATAACAGTTTCATTGATTGAATTTTGCATGAATATTTAAGTTATTTATTTACGCGCCAGTCAAAAAAAAAAAAAAGTTACAAATGATTTATTTCTTTTTTAAATCAAGAGCACCAGCTAGCGTCGACTTCCTCTCCTGACGTCAAAGAGTTGTTCTTTGACGCTCTTATAAATGAGTCGCGGCAGGATGTCTCGCTGATGGATCTAATCAGCTGTTTACACCGTCAGCCTTCATAACATCCTCTCAAAATAATTGTCGCCATCATTCACACTGCAGCGTGACAACAAATTGTTTTTGACAGAGTCATGATGCACTATTGTTAAACCCTGCCTGTTTGCGTCTTCTGCATGTTTGTGTTGCCAATATAAGGCGAAGAAATCTTGGCATCTGCTGCCAAATGAGTCCGATATTGCATTGTTGAAACTTGTTATGCAACTGTTGTTAGTTGGAGAATGGCGCCTTTCGGAGTTTGTTTTTAGATTGCTGTAGTTTAGATCAGGAATAAGAGGCAATTATTTCTGATGAAACTTCACCTTTGATCTTAAATCATTTGTCATTCCCCAACTAAAGGCACATCAAGCAGATGATGCATCACATTTATAGTGACAATTGCCTCTTTGTGAAGAGTGGATTGCAACTCCCTAATCCTCCTGACTTTTCCCTTTCTCCTTGATTTACCTCATCCATGCCCTAGAAATATTGAATTTTCACAGTCAAACTATTTATGTACTTTCCAACCAGTACTTCCAATAATCATTCTTAAATGTTGCTGACTGAGGTTTAATAATGAGTTAATAGTGATTAATGCCATATTAATATTTGACACCACCATTGAAGATCAGTACACAGAAGCTTGGACATCAGGGTGGATGTGCTCCAGTGATGGGCAAACTCTTGGATGCATAATGTGCACAACATTTTGTGCTTCTATCTTGAAGTTGCATCTTGACATCACGTTGTATCATGCGGCGCTTATGGAACCTCCCAAGGTTTTATTTGTGTTATTTGGATGGGCTTTTTTTCCTGCAGTTATTTAACTGAATTTAATCTCTTGAAGTCCCTGCCTTAGTTTTAAATAACCTGAGTTTTTTATTTATTTATTTTTGTATGTTTACTCCTGGAGAGAGTTTTATCTTTTGGAAGCAACATGTGCACTCAGCCATGCTTCCATAAGCAATTCATTCTGAACTGTCTGCAGATGACTTCGTTGCATTCTTGCATTGAAATTGATTTACGGAAATGTGGTTCATTTGTCTTGGCAGCAGCATCACTTCCACCCTGTGATGCGATGTCTAATGTTTACATACTTTGCCCCACAATTCCCCGCAACAGGTGAAAAGCTTAAACAAGCAGCTGGTTTTGACTCAGTGTTGTTGAGTGTCACTACGCTTCCGTAAAAGTCATTGCAGGTTAAAATTAGTCAAAGAACATGTTGAGAAGGACTATCATTGTTGTCAAAATGCTTCCAGTTTCAAGGGTAGATGAATGTTTTTATAGTGAGGCACTTTTTGTGTTGTTGGGGAAAAAGGTACTGAAAGAATTTATTCTTCAGACTCTTTCATAATGGGCTTTTAATAAGAAGGGTTGAGAGATGAAAGGTTCCTCATTTATATAGCTAAAAACAAATCTGTAAATGTTTATAGCGCCACCGATATGGGAAAAACTCAAGTGCGCACGCAAGCTGCATTTCAAAAAAGACCTTAGTAATTGGTGAACATTTCAAGGGTAGTAAGACTTTATCTTATTATCTCTGGTGAGGAAAGAACTGAAGCGTGCACCAACTCAAGTAGTGTTCTCAACTTAGGTCTTTTGTTTTGTAAACAGGCATTCTGTGGGGCTGCTATAGTTCTCTAGTCGAGGCTTCATGATGAACATCAAAGAAAAAAGGCCTCTGTCTAGCAGGTCACGACTCGTTGTGTGCTTCCACACTTGAAATTGAGCGAGCACGCTGTGAGGCGTCTGTGTCTTTAGTAAAACTGCTCTTAATAGGCTGTGAACGATTTAAGAAAAAAGGGCATTGGACTTAGGCCCACCAGTGATGCCCTTGAAAAGAAAGTCTGCCTTCTCCTTTTGTCCCTTTCCATAGCTCCCCAGTCTTAAATTGAGAAGCTGTCACAAGGACGTCTTACACGCGATGTCGTATTAACCAATTGGCATTGATCATCTTCCTGCTTGTTCATCTTACTCACTTATTTGTGATTAAACTGATTCAATTCCATCAATGCATTTATGGAGTTTGAGGTAACATAGGTTGTGTAGTTATGTGAATTAAGGATACAAATGTTGTTTTCCCGAAGCGTTGTCATGCATTTATTAACAATGCACTGCATGTCGAGCCTCATTTATTGTGCTCACTGTAGCACGCCAGTGTCAGAATTCATAGTTGATTTGCTTCAGCGAGGAGACTCAGTCAATCATGTCGACACCGCCTCTGTGAGAGGGAAGCAGGGGGTGAGTGAAGCAGGGAGCCGATCACAGATTGAGTTAGTGATCACACACACAGACTTCTGTGTTGTGATTGGACAAAAAGCTGTCACAATTGTTTTCATTATTTTTAGGTAGCATAATTTGGTTCATTAATTTGTTTTTATTATCTTTAAAAAAAAAAAAAACATGCTTATGTGAATTTTAAAAAATGTCTCTTTTGAATTTGAGTCGATGATGAAGGAGTTTAATGCATCAACAGTCATTTGGATTTGTGTACTTTCAATTTATTATCAGTACTGAGAGTATAAAGCAGTAGAATGCACTTCGGAAATTACGAGTATTTAGTACAATGTGTTCAAAAGTGGTTATGATTGAATGGGAGCTGACTGTAGTTCACCATTCGAGTAAGTTCATATAGTAGCTTGGAAGTTATATTATATTATATATATATATATAGTTCTAAAGTACTGCTCAAATGACTCGTGTCCAAACCTTTAGCAGCCACTGTGTGTTGTTCTCCATGATGATCTCCAGTTGTTCCAACCTCTGAGCCGCGTCGGTGTCAGTTGGTGCATCCTTCTGGACGGGGTTATTGAAGGTGCTGGAGGTTTGGCAGCTGTCCTGCTCTGGCAGCAGAAAGGTGTAGCTGCACGGGCCGTTTTGGATCTGAAATTGTCTCTTCCCCTCTGAAGCCTTCTTGTATCCTGACCCCAGGCCAACACAGATGCTTAACACCAACAGATCAACATTCAGCATTTTCCTTTTCAGTGGTCAACTGAGAACTTCGGGTTGTTCCGGTAAAGTTTATCCCAACGGAATCAACTTAAGAAAGTCCTCTTGAGGTTTTGCAGATTCCTTTTATCACCTCTTGGCGGTAGGAGGAGAATGTGCCATCGGCTTTAAGAGGTAGTGTGTTATCCCAGTGGGTCACCAGTGCCAGTGTTTGCCTTTCATCAAGTCTCTGGTCACTTGTTCAGGCTGCCCCTGGTCCCCCCCACCTTCTGGGTTAGTTTGCACAGTCGAGACCACTCCTCCTTCAATGTGTCCAATCTCAGCGAGAAGCACTAAAGTGTGGAGGCCTCTCTCAACACACACAAACCAATAACACTGAGGCAGATGCACACTACACATCTTCCACTATATCCTCTACAACCGCCACGTGTTTTGCTTCCTCCTCTTGTTGAACATCTAATCAGGATGCAGCTGTACAACTTCAGCTCATCCATTGAAAAATATTTTCAGGGCATCTAAAATAACCCATTAAAGTCTGTGTTAAATTGCTTTCAATGAAAGAATTGTTTTTTTTACATTTACTGATTTTAAGGATAACAATGCTGCAGTTGGACATGAACCTTCAATCACAATAGGAGCTTAACTGGTAATGACAAAAGCAAACCATGGTTTCTAGTCTTCGGCTTGGGTACTCTGTTGTGACTATGTTTCTTTTTCACACAAACCTTACTTTTTTTTCTAAAATGAATTGCCACTCTATGGTAGCTGCCTTTCATTTAAGCCAGACCACTGTCTAGTACAGTGAAATAAAAAATGGATATTAACAAAAATAGTGGTCTGTTAAAACTAAAAACTTGTTGTTGATGCATTTTGAAATTCAGTTTACTTATATCAAAGTGTCAGGTCCCAGCACTGAATGTGACAACCAAAGCCACATCACTATTTTTACAGTTACTCTCTCTTGTAGGTGGAAGTCTTCTTATTTATGTGACTGTAGGGAGCGAGGTGCAGGTGGGCTCGACAGGAAGACCAGAAGAGGATGTTTTGTCCTTTAAAGCTGGAATGTCATCCATCACGTACACTATGGCTTCACTCACTTTAACCTTCACAGTTGGAACAAATATATGAGATGAATACCTTGCTCATATATGAGTAAACCCATATATGAGCAAGGTGTTCTTGGGAAAAAAACAACAACTTTTTTTCATTCTTTGAAAAGTGGTCTTGCAGTTGAATAGAAATGCCTTAACAGAATGACAGGAAGTTGCCTGATGTAATGTGTTACTGTATAAAGGGAAATGCGGCATATTTAAAGCACATAACCATCCGGATGAACCTGTTGTTTTTGAGATATCCTGCTTTAACAAATGTCGCTGCTGAGTCACCAAGTAGTTAAACACAAAGAAATCATGAAAACTCCCTTCCGTGGCTTGGATTTTTGAAGGTGTTCTTTTTGTCACTGTCATCAAAGGGTTTTGGCGATGGACCTCTGACTGGTTCCAAAGTGGAATTCACCATGAAGAGAAGCAAAAGCAAAACTCTGCTCAGTAAATGAGTCATCATGGTGTTTACAAATGCCTTATGAATGAGCCTGACAGTCTGACTCGGCTGACATTTTCTGTCATTTTAATTAATTTTGGAAAAACTAAGCGATTTAAAGAGCAAATGCAGAATCTCTCATCCACCCTTCCTTCTGGTGGATTTGTGTATAGAAATTGTGTCCTGAAATCTTAAAAATTGGGAGCAAAGTTACATTTACTCTTTTATTAATATTTACAAAATACAAATATAAGATATTTAGAAGAGAAAGATTTTTTCTCTTCTATTTTCATCAATTGTCTATAAGAATAGCAAAAGTAAATGATTATTGTTGCAATTGTAATTGAGTGATTAGAAAAACAAATGTACCAATAAACAATGAAATATTCCATCTTTTTTTTTTTTTTTATCAGATCTGGAGCTGGAGACCAGAAATAAATGTTTAGCTCTTAAATGCTCAAGGTTGAAACTCAAATTTTATATTTAGATCCAGTAATCTGTGTGACAGCTGCTTTTTTTCTTGTAGTGGTGACAATCCTGAAAATGTCTGAGGGTTTGATATATTTTGAGCGAGCTTCAATCATGTAAAAAAGGTTTATTCTCTTTCTTCTGTTACTGATTTTACCTTCATTTATGCGTCTAATGGTCGACTTCGAAGGTGCAGAAATTGTGCTGTGTAGATGGGAGAAACAAAATGACAGTCTGAGGAGGAGAACAAATTGGCCCAAATGGACAGGATTGTTCATGATGAAAGAGTGAAAAATCAGAAAGTACTCTGCAGGTGCTTTTCTGTTTCAGACCTGTTTTTGCATATTCCTGTTTTGTTCTTTTCTGGTGACTCATTGCTGTTTTCCTCTCACACCGGAGCTTCCATATAGTTTTGAATATTCCCCTGGAAGTACACAATGTGGGTTAATGTTAATGTGACCTTGCCTCCGAACCCTCCGACCTGACCCCGATTACATGACACAGAGTGAAACCTGTGAGAACATTCGCAAAAACTAATTTAAAGCTTGTTTCCTGCTATTCAACTTAGAATAGCGCAGATGGTCCCATTCAGTGCCGCAACTGACCCGTGCCGGAGACAGAGCAGGCATGTGGAGGGAGTTTAGCACTTCACTCAGCAGACCCAGAAATAAGCGGCTCCTCAAACAGCTTCACCTGCCTTGATTATCCCCCTTTTTCTTTACAAAGTCCTGAGCTGTAAGAAAGGACACGAAAGTGTCACAGAAGCAGCTGTGTGGAGGTCGGGTTCTGGAATTTCTTTAAAAAGTGCTTTCTTTGTCCTTTGATCCGTTTATATAAACAAAGCGAAGGGAGCCAAAATAACCAGTGGCATGATGAAGTTCATAGTCATTATAGTTCAAGTCTTTTATGGACATTCAGTCCTGAAAGAATAATTATTCCTGGTTTTTTTTCTTCACGATATGTCGCCTTTCTGCTTGTGATGCAGCTCAGATTCTCACATGCTCTCTGTCAGGGTCCACCATTGGGGCCTTGCACCCTCCTTGCTCTCATTCTGCATATAACACAAGTCGCCTTTGCTGTCGTCTTTACATTGGAATGATGATGATGATGGAACAGTTGGTGATATTAGGGCATGATTCTCCCCAAGATGTTTTTCCCAACGTATGTGGTTGGGGACGGACAGACGACTGAGTGCATTGTACATCTTTCATATTTGTCTTTGGTCGAGGTGGAGTCCCGCTCGACAGACAGTGAGGGAGCACTGACATTGATGAAAACGCTAGTGTGGGGGTGAAATCCCAGCGTTGTGGGGGGCACCGATCCTGCTATAGTGCTGGGGAGAATAAGTTGCCCTCAGAACCGGTTAATGAATACCAGACTTGGGTATTATATGCCCATGACCGTGACTGAGATTATGGTGTTACTTCATGGACATGGACCAGACACAAAAAACTGAACCATTTTGTGAATGAATCATTGATGACAGAGCTATTTATGAAAGCTTCTCTATAGTCTCAAAACAGTCATCCAGTGTGTGTGTTGTAATGTTTGGTTATCTGATTCGGACCAGATAAAGGCCATGGAACATTGCAAGGTATTCGACTACGATTTAACTTAAGAGGCTGCAAAGACAGTCTCGACCATTGCTATGAACACTTTTACACCTTATGTCTATAGTACTTATTATGGATTACAAAAATGAATGACTGAGGTGGGGGGTAAACTAGGAAACTAAACTAGGAGTAGTTTTCTATTGATCTGTGTGGGCAATTGGTGAATTGAAGCCCGCTCTAGCTGCAGACAACCCTACTTGATTTGGAGCTCAGAGGGTGAAGTAATACATGGAATATATGAATATACAATATATCAGAAGATGCTGGTCTTAATTCTTCAGCTAGTTTTTGTTGCATTGGCTTTTCTGTTGCTGCACATCTAAACTCTCTCTTCGTAATACCAAAATAGGTCAGAAAACTATTTTATGTTTCCCTCTGTGTGTGTCCACACACTACTCACTTCAGAGGAGGGTCACTGAACGTGTGAGGGTTTCCTCCCCAATTATTCTGAGGAGCCCTGCCAGTGACCCATGACGCATTAATATTCACCCTGAAACAATATTTTGGCCATATGGGATCCAGACCACCCTTAAGTTGTGTGCTGACAGAATCTCTGTGCTTTCCTTGTCTGTATGTGCTCTTAGGAGTACAAGTCAAGGTCACCCAGGGGATCACGGGTAATGCCAGAGTCAGGTCACTGTGCTGTTCCCTTGTTCAATACATTCACATTTAGTGAAGTCTGTTTGATAAAGGGTCAGCACTGGGGTCTTCTGCAGACTTTCTTTCTTTTTAAATTGTTTTTCACTCAGTCATTGTTTGCTCCCAGATCTGCCGGCTCCAAAGGCACCTGTCTGCTGGAGAGCATCAGCAAGACCTGTTCCATGGTCAGCCAGCCATGTATGTGTCCCAGCAGTCGCAGCCTCCTGCCAAGAGTTTGGTGGAGCTCATCCAACTCTGTGGTGGAACCGTCTGCAAAACGGTCCGACAGGCTGGTATCTGTATTGGGAAGTACAGCGGCAGGAGGCCAGAAGGAAGCAGGATCCTGTCTGAGCAGTGGGTCCTAGGTAAGAAACAGTATAGTGTGTTATTGTGATTGAAATATGCTGTGAAAAAAATATTTAAGTGTCCTGCTAGAATGTAAAATCCACTGTTGTGATAGTATTGCATGTATCATTGTATTCATTTGTTTTATTTTTTCAGACAGCATCACTCATCTGAAGCAACTTTCATATGACAACTACAACTTGGCTTGAAAACGTTTTTTTTTTTCACTTTATGTTTGGTCACCATGGTTGCCGTGGTTATTGACGCCACCATAGCACAAACATGATTTGTCTGACTGTGAATTATGTCCTCATTTCAGACTTGCAAGAACGTTTTTATTTTTTGTATCTTCAATGTCTTGTAAACTGAGCCAGTTCAATTTAATAGCTGTTTTAAAGAGCCTGCTTATGTGAATGAGGTGTTTGATACTTCTGTCTCTGTTGTGTTGTTATTAATAAATGCATGTTTTGCTGTCAAATGAATCCATCATTCGTTTTATCATTGTTTAGTCACAAAAACAGGATTTGAAGGAAGCCACTTAAATTCTCTTTGTATTCTCCTGTGTATATTTTATTTGTGCAACCCACTAATCATATAATTTTACAACTCAGTGAGTTGTAAAGCCGAAAAAAAGATTGTGAACAACTGGAGTTTGATCAACCGTAATTGACCTAGATCTGCTTGTCTTTTCCGAATACGATTAACTGGATGGATGCGAGAAGTAGAGTGTTATAATTTTAGTGTAGGTCACCTGCGATGGCATCGATGAGTTTAATAGTGGAGGTAGGAGCTAGCCAAAAAGCAGGGAGGTTCTGGGATCAGACCAAAGGAAAGGGAGGAAATAACCTGAGCTCGTTTTTTTCAAATCTGTGTTTCAAGGTTACCTTTGATATTAAGACATCTTAGCTATTAAGACACTAAAGTCTCCGCCGATGACAAAGTTAAGAAAATGATTTTCGAAAACGTTATTGCCAATATTTTTTAAATATTAATAATAAACGGTTCACTTTGTAATAATAGTTCAAAAAAGTGCTTTTAAATAACGTGTTTGGCGGTTCTTTCGCTATTTATTGGCCCTTTAAGAAAAGAAACCACGAGCCGTTTTTGTCGCCCAATCACCGTCGCCGTTATTGGCAGGTACCGTGACGTGGAGGAGGCGTGTGTGACATTTGCTGCTAGTAGCTAGGGGTAGCGAAAATATGTTGCCTTATAGTGTTGGAACAGACGCCACAACTTAACTTTATCTCTCCTTCATCATGTGGACAATTTTTCGGTTGTATTCGAAAGGCTGAAAAAGCTTTAGTAGTCGCTTATTTTTAACTTGTACTGTACTCGCAGTCGGGTGTTGAGGTCGTTGCACTGCTCAAATGTTAATCCTCATCACTTAGCTGCTCTTAGTATCTTTATTTTTAATATTCCTGTGTGAATGGCGGCTGTAATTCAGCTCGCTCTCTCAGGCTGACAGGTCCTGGTTACCGGTGTACCTTTTCCAATCGCTTTATATTCCACTTCAGGGATTTTCTTGTGTAACTACAGAAGAGGTGTCCAGCATGCTGCTCTCTCTGGTTGTCCACACTTACTCGCTGCGGTACTGGTTCCCAGCCACCGTCATGCTGGGCACTGCCCCGGTCTACGTGCTCTCCTGGGCGGCCTGGAGGTTCCTCTCCAGCGCCCTTCCTGCCAGGTTGTACCACCAGTTTGACGATAGACTGTACCACATCTACCAGAGCATGGTCCTGTTCTTTTTTGAAAACTACACAGGAGTGGAGGTGAGTCACCCCAGTGTCCCCCGGTCGATCAGATATTTCCCCTCAACTGTCAACCTGGTTCTGGTTGCTCACCATTGTGTTCTCCTCGTGAGATCTAACAAAACTGCACCTTTTATGCATTATAAACGGAGACAACTTGCAAAAAAACAACAACAAATGTAGCGCATATAAAGCAGTATATAAAAGTGCTGAAAAGTAGAAAATAATATTCCACATCAGTGGAAGTCTTCACTTAACTCTTTTTTTTGTCTTAATAAATGTTACCTTTGATGGACACATGCCGTGGCTGTATTGGCAGCAAGTACAGAGGCTTTTTGACTTAAAGGAAATTGTTGCTTGAATTCATTGTAACATTTTTGCTTAAATATGACTAGTCGAATACAAATTTACCAGCCAAGTTATGCAGAATCAGAAACAAAAACATATTTCTTAGACAGAAAAAGCAACGAATGTGTGTCTTTGGGTCAATACCTAGATGGAACCTTTAAATGACTGTTCTTGAATGTTCGTACACGATCTGGATTGGTGCCGGGCCTGCTTTCCATGCACAAGAAATAAAGTGAAAGAATTTCAATGAATTATGGATGTATGAAGCCTTTGCAAGTGTATTGTTCAACTGAAAGGAGTCAGAAGCAGGAAAGTTGGCATTCCAGTTTAACATGGATGACACTACCCGTTCCTCTTGCTAAGCAGCTTTTCACAGAATGTAAGCCATAAAACTCAAACTTAAATGGGCAATAGAAGAATATAATTCTATCAGAGAGAATGGAGCTTTAAGTATTACAAACACACTGCTGAAGCTGGTTAAGCCACTCTTTGATGCTGTTTTAATTTCAATACATTTCAAGTTTTCAACTTAATGTGTGAGATCAACCTGTCTTGACCTATTATTAAAGACGTATATTGCAGTCATCCAGTTAGTGTTACTGTATGTATAGCTGGTCTACAATGTGAATATAGGTTTCCATATCATAGAAATTCAGTGAGCATTCTTCAGCCTTTTCATTCTTTCTTCCATTTCTTCCTTCATACCCAAGAATTCCTTTTAGTATTCATCTACCTAGCAAGCATCTGTAATCATCATTTTTCCTTTGAGACAACAATAGACAATTTTCTGCGTATTTTTCTTTAATGATTTTGTGTATTTTTGTGAGAAACTGTGTGAGCCAAATTTTTGAATGACAAGATTTTGTTCGGTGGATGACTCATTCTTCATTTGTTTTTACTTAGATCCATATTTTTGAGCCCTAATTTCCTTAAGCCTTGATATTGGAAGAACTGTATATATTCAGATAAAAATGAAAACCAGATATATACAGAAATTGTTTCTTGGACCATTGTGAAAGGGTTCACCCTAGCTGCTTGCCCCTGCTCCTCCTCAGATAATGTGCGTTTGGGCTTGGAATTAACGTTACCTTCACCTCTCTTGTAGATTATCATATACGGAGATATACCAAAAAGCAAAGAGAATGTCATCTACCTGTCCAATCATCAATGTACAGGTAACGTATCACAGAACACAGTGCTGCACAGAAGTTGGCACAACGTCGATATCTTACATTTCTGATGTGATTTCAGCTGACTGGATTATTGCAGACATGCTAGCCATTCGACAGAGCGCCCTGGGTCACGTCAGATACGTTCTCAAAGATGGACTCAAGTGGCTGCCGTTGTATGGCTTTTATTTTTCTCAGGTACCAAAATGATTTGCATCATTTGCTGCCCTTGGACGGTGGTTAGGCTGCAGCATATATTTTATTATGTCTTCTTTGCAGCATGGAGGAGTCTATGTCAAACGAAGTGCCAAGTTTAATGAAAAGGCGATGAGGAAGAAACTCATCCGTCAAACTCAGGCCGGAGCACCAGTAAGTCAATGTCTGATGCACTTGGTGCGCGGTGAGTCGTTGAGTTCGGAGGTTAGACTGCTTGTCGCGTTGGGTAACTATCTCTACATTTAAAGTTTAAAGAGATTCTATTCATAACCTTAGCATTCGATTTTGATTATTTAGATGGCTGTTCTATTCAGATTGCATCGCTAGTCTATTAAATATACGTTTACAACTATGATCATGAGCCAACGTTCTCTGAAGTCTCTCAATAGTCCTTTGTTTTAGTAATGTTTGGTGTTGTGTAGCTTCCTTCCATTATACTTAAATCACGTGCCCAGCGCCCCTACTGGCCAGTTGGCGAATTAATTGAGGGAATTGCAAGGCATTGCTGAATTGATTTTTTTGGCCCACACTAGCTTTTACATGGTTTGGGCAGAACCATAACCTGGAAACTGTTGCGTTACAGGTGCGAGAGAGCATGTGTGGGTTCCGGTTTTTGCCTGACCACTGATAGATGTGGCCAGTCATTGGTGCCCCTCTTTTCAGAATCACAGATGCAATTTGTTCCATCTACCTATGACCTTTGGAGTGGGGGGGATTAAACAAAAGATGGATGGATTTTCAGTGTTAACCCAATCTGCTAATCTGTGTTTTTATTTGTCTCGAAATATAGTTGAGTTCTTGTATTAATGTTTACGCTACAATTGATTGGTTTTGTTCTTTGCATTAATAAATAAAATTTCCGTTTGCAGATGTACCTTGTCATCTTCCCTGAGGGAACTCGATATAATCCAGACCTCAAGAATGTTATCGCTGACAGTCAGGCTTTTTCAGCGAAAGAAGGTAAAGAAGCAAAATAAAACAAAAATCGTTCGCCTTCATCTCAAGTTCTTTTCCTTTTAGTACTTGCTGATATCAACGTAAATAATGTGTAAAAAGATAATTCATCTCTGTGTGTGACGTTCTCATGTGAAACAGTCACTTGTGCGCTCTATTTGCCATTGTGTTAGTTACACAGAAATGCGGTAATGCAGTCTTGATGTCAGCTTACCGACTACATCCACCCTGCAGTGATTAAGCCTATCTCTGAAGCACAGCACCCTGCTACCTTCCCCCATTAATCCAAATAAACCCTTCGCGGGAGCAGACACAAGCACATGACATTATCTGCTATTAGGCTGGTATTACTGGCAGAGTAGGGTGACACATGTGCTGGGAGCATGTAGAGACCAACCCGAGTGCAGATGGTTTGAAAGACATTTTGAAGACTTTTGTGTTCTGGAATGTAAATCAATATATCATTTTTTAAAATCATGTTTTTCTGTGCTCTGTTTTAGGCCTTGGCATTCTGAAACACACACTCACGCCAAGAATGAAAGCATCCCATGTAGCCATCGAGACCATGAGGGATCATCTTCATGCAGTTTATGACGTCACAGTCGCCTATGAGTCAAAGCAGTTTGCCAAAGGTCAGAGGAAACCAGCACCTTCAATGCCAGGTAATCACAGCTCTCTTTATAGTACATTTCAATTTTCCAAAAACATCTGTTCATTCTGATCTTGCTTCAGTACAGTAGTTGACCTAACTTGTCAATCGGTTGTCCAACAGTTTTCAAAATTGAATTCAGCCTCACACAGTCATCGCAACAAAACAAATGTAAATGAAAAGTTGAACGAATGGTCTTGTTCTTGTTGCCAATAATGTTAACAGACCTCAATGTTTGTTTCTCCATTTGACACATAGATGGCTGTACAGCATCTCTGTGTGTCACGCTGAAAATTGTATTTTTTTTTCTTACACAGTACTGCAACTCAATACTCCAAACAAAGGGTAGAATATGGACAACAAACCATACATAGCTCCATTGTAAACCCAATTCCTCAATAAAAACCTCAGTTTTTTCCCTTCAATGTCGATACAGCTGTAGGCAATAGTGTTTGCATATATATATAATGGCTTTTGAAGGATTTTTCTGTGGACTGAAAACAAGATGTAACACCTCGAGTTGTTTTGTTGAAGTGTATCCAGTAAATCTAGTTTCGTGTTCTTCGGCCATTGTAATCGACGTCAATAATTAGTCCCAAGTAAACATGTTCTTCAGCTGGATCTTCCTGTAAACAGCAGCACTGTTGCAGGATTTTCCAGCAGCCCGTACTCACGGTTGTTTAGCAAATGTTATTTAGAAGTGGAAAGTTTTATTCTCACGCCGACCACTGACATGTTTCTAGAAAACAGAAGGAAGAGTGGTAAAGCAGTCTCCTTTTGATAGGCCCCCTGCCAAAAATCAAGGCGACTTTTTGGTTCATTCACGCAGAGATGGAAGTGACTCAAGGATGTGTTTACACCTCGGCTTCTAAATCTCCCTTGTTTTCAGGACACGCTTTCGTTCATTGACGTCTTTTTGTTTAGACACTTAACACGTCCTTTACTGCTGTTTTCTGACCTCCTTTCCATCAGCGGAGACAGCATGAGCACATTTTAGCATCCAGCCGAGTGCTCCCTGTGCCTCATGCTTGTAGACCCAAAATAAAAATATCTACATATATATATATATATATATATATATATATATCCAGAGCATGTCAAAAACTTACCCCTTCATCTGCTCATTGTCTAGCTGTTGGTTCACTCGGGGCGTTCATCAACATAGATGTTTTCTGGTTCCCAAATAGTGAAATAAACTCTATATTGACATACGTATGACCTTCATATCATATTATTCATTCCACCAGTGTCTTTTTTGCTGCATTGGGAGTGAAAGTACTGCTTGATTTCTGGGTCTGCAATGATAAAATGCACCCGTTGTTAGTTGGTTGAAAACCAAGTGTCATTTCACCAACACTTTGATTCAATCTGCGTTAAAAAAATTGGTCTGTTGACAACCTTTAAGATGCTCAGACCAACTCAGTCTGTTAGTCTTTCATTTTTTAAATGCTTTTTTAAGCACGGCATTTTAACCCCCCATTCTGACTGTGTCAAAGTGCATCCTCCCAGATCAGCTTCTCCGTTTTTCTGCTACTTTTTTTTAACCAAAGGTGTAGATTAAAGTTTAAGATTAACTGTAACCGGCTGCTGCTTTCTTGGCTGATAGGAAGGGTCCGAGATTTCTTGAGACGTGCTCTTGACTGTGAACTACGTGACTTGAATTTGATTCTGTCAATTAGACTGATACTCGATCGGGAATGACTGTGACCATCACCCTTGGCGCCTCTGATAATGTTGTCACTATGTCAGTGCTGTACAGTTGTTATCAGCACTTGGGTTCATAACATCACCAGGAATTCCTCTAGCCGCTTAAAATGGGGATTAATGTTCGCTCACCTGTGGGCCATCGTGCAGCAACAAATAAAAGTGGGTTATGCTTTCTTGACTGACTCTTAACTCATACCTACAGTACGCTTGCAGTCAAGAAAATGACATGAAGCGAATGTTCACCGTGTTTCTGTTTGCTGCTACCCCTCCCCCAGTGAACAGTGTGTTTGCTTTAAAAGATTTGCTTTTGTCACTCATCAATAGAGCAGTTGTTAGCTATGTGTCATATTTTGCTGCCTCCATGAGAACATGAATTATAATACGTGGAGAGGAACGTTTCTGTTATCCAACGTATCCAATTTTTTAATTTTTTTTTTTTTTTTTTTAATCTATCCACAGCTGTGGTTTAAAATGTTGGTTTGATGCTGTTTTATGTTTTATGATTTTCTTGTCTTGGCAACAGTAACAAGAAGGTGAGACAAAGGCAATGGTTTGGAAAAAGACAGACTAGAAAAGACAGTGACATTAGATGGAAGTGGGTTTATCCGCATGTCGACAAGCACACAACCATCTTTCTCTACAACAGTATTAACGGACATGCCGTAAACTCTGGCTCCAGTAGCACCAGAATCCCTCCACCAGTGAAAGTCGATCGCGTTTCCTCTTCCTGATAATGTTGCTTGTCAGGGAAACAGGAACTCTGATCTCCTGAGACACGCGCAGCCTTGAATGAAGCAGGTTTATTTGTGACCTTCACACCCTTCAGTTTCACTCACTGTCAGTCAATCACAGCGAGAGAGAAAAACCTCTTTAGATGTTGTGTAATTGTCTCTGAATAAGAAGACGATTAAAGGCAGAGATTTGTTTTTATTCTGCGTCCGCGCTCTGTGCCCCGCTGGGATTACGTAACTGTTGAACCCAGAAGTCCCGAGACCCCAGAACCATGTCACCTCCATGAATCAAAGGAGTCTCTCCATCAGTGTCGTCCCGTGTTGACTCCGTCTGCTTACTCTACGTGCCGTTTTGCTGAAGGAGTTTTCCTGTTTTTGTTTAGTCTCTTCGTTTTTACTGTTTGGCAGAATTCCTGTGTAAAGAATGTCCCCGGGTCCACATACACTTCGAACGTGTGGACATAAAGGAAATTCCTTCGGAGCCGCTGTTTTTCCGCCGGTGGCTGCACGAGCGGTTTGAAATCAAGGACCAGTAAGTGTGTGTGCGTGCGTGCATGTGATGAACAATTAATCATTGTAAAATTGTGTGTTTGTGTTTCAATCAATGCTCGAGCCGGAGGGATGTTTTTCTGTTGTGTGTCACCTGTTTTGCTCTGATATCAATCTCCCCTTGGATATAATAATACAACATCCTTGGCATGTAAATAACAACTTCATTGTCTCGGATGCATAAAAGTAGATTTTTCTCATGTTTGAAGTTTAAATTTGTTTCAACTTTGGTTTTGTAATCGCTGAGGCCCCAACTGAGATAGAATGGGAACAAATTAATTCAGTAGTAACAATGTAGTAGTTAGGGATTGTTTTCTTTCTCCTATTCTTTCAGTAAATTGACTGTCTGGGACCGACGCTCATTTAATTAGCAAGGTTTTAAATTTTCAATTGATCAAGTGCCCAAATGGTGAGGGCAAACATCCTGATAAAACATGGATAAATTGCTGTGAAAGTCACTGCCTGGTGCCAGATTGTACCAGCAGACCTAATAGTGTTGTTAAATTGTGCACCGCATACCCTGCTGGTCAAATACTTCCATGTTGGTATTGCTGTTCACCAATATATCCACCAGGGGGAGTAGCCCAGAGTCCAAAGTTTATGACAACAAACTCCAAAACAAACATGGCGACTGCAGAAGAGGCATTAATAATAGCTCTTGCACACATGATGAGGCAGCGTTGTAGAAGGTGGTGGTTGGTAAGGCTGTTAAATATTGCCCGACTTCCTGATTTGCGCTGTAGATACCAAATGTGTCCGTCACATTCGGTGATGGCAGGGTGATGTTGCGGACCTTGGGAAACGCCAATATGGAAGTTCCTGACGGTCTGGAAGGATGCGCTCCCTGCAAGATCTCTGCAACATACAAGAAACTGATTACAATACAAGCAGACATGCATTGCTCCGAATTTCCATTACAAGACATCAGTTGATGTCCACTGAAGGTCCATCTTGCAGGGGCCGCTTCCTTCCAGACTGTCAGGAACTTCCATATTGGTGTTTCCAAAGGTCCACAACATCACCCTGCATTCAACATTATTATTATTATTATTATTATTATTACATATATTCAGCAAACTGTCCTGTATTCAGTATTTTGTGTTTGCTGATTAAATACCATTTATAGTGTAAAACCAACTAGTATGTGACTAATGTGTTATTTCAGAGTAAGATAAAGTAATCTACTGTCTGTCTTCCATATGTATTTTTCATGTATATCCTAAAATACAATATTTGCTTGGTAGAGGTCTGCGGAAGAAAAACAAAGCTTCGTACATGTCAGTCAATCATGACGCGTTGTACTGAGAACTGACGTAAACTTTGCAAACAATCCGATGACAAACATCATATTTTGTGGAAATAAATGTTACGCATGTGGTAGAAAGCGCCATGAAGTCCTTTATTTCAATTTCCTCTGGCTCATTAAAACATAAAAAAAAAGATATTGTATAGGCCGGATGTGACGCCATCGCTCCGCGGCAGGTAGGACACATTTGGTAAGCGGACACATTTAGTACCTACACCGCCATTGTTGTCTTCTTCATGTCACATTAGCGCTTACTATACTAACGATGAATGTGGACACAATGTATGCCATTTTCTTGTATTGTAAATTGGCATCTAACTTGAGTAGCTGGAAGAATACCACACTGCAATGTTGGCCTCCAGCCATTTTATCTTGTTACATCTGGTACTGTTGTAAAAATGGCCATAACAGTGTGTCCACCGTGACATTAGCTTTCCTCAGAAGCACCTCTGAACGCTGTAAATCCCCCAAACATCTCTGCTTTGCATCCAAGTTGGCTGGCTTCGCTAGATGGCAAAATTGAAATCTTGGAAGTTGTTTCTGTCATATTAAGTAGGTGACATAAAATGAACAGTTCATTTGAATGTGTTTGTGGACGACATTTTTATCTTTTCGATTTCAGATTGGGAAAAAGTTTGGAGGTTGATCACAAAGTTATTCTGGTTGTTTCTGCAATAACTCTGAACTTTTTTCTTTGTTTGAGCCCAAATGATCAAAATAGTGATGATAAAGTGATTTGTTTTATCAACTGAACTTCTTGTTTGGATAATTTGAAAAGTTGCTTTTTAATTGAAATTCATTTCCTAGCTGGAGTAATGATTTTCTTCCAAGGTTGCTGTCGGATTTCTACGAGTCAGAGGAGGCAGATAAACTATGCAGCTTCCCAGGGAAAAGAAGACTGTCTCCCCTGGGTCTCTCCAAAACCTTGCCCTCCCTGATGGTCCTGGGAGGACTCACTCTGCCTCTGCTGTTGACGGAGTGCGGCAGGAAACTGTACGTGAGGACCTGGGTGTATGGAACCCTGCTGGGCTGGCTGTGGGTCAACGCTTTTCCTTAACAAAGACGCACAAAAAAACACGCAGACGGTGCCATGTTTCTGTATCCCGATGTGCTGCGGAGAGGAATCCGATCAGCGGCGCAGATTCCCTCCTCGTCTGGTCTCAATCTTTGAGACGAACAGCTACAGACTTTTGTGCACTTTGTTGTCTCGCTGTCTTCAGACTGGCAGCCTGTTATTATGAGCAAGCAAAAGTAGATTTGTTCGAGTTCTTGTCTCATCGCCGAGGACCACCCTGTTATTAACGTTTGTATTGAAATAGACACTTGCATGATGGTGGTGAGATCAATATTGGCCGATCCCAAGCCTTGTTTCTGACAAGTGACGCCAGTGGGACTATTATTCTTGTCGTCAAAATCCCGATCGAGCCAGAATAGCATTCATTCTTTAGACACGTCTCGCGCATATAAACCGTCATTTCCCAACATGAATGGATCGGCTGACATGGTCCTCACACTCCAGCGAGCTTGTCCTCGCTGCCTGTGACATTTATAATCATTATTACAGTCACTCAGCCCTGCAGCTCTGATGCTCAGTTTTATGACTGCAGATGTTCTTCACTGGTTTATCTCGTTTTTTTTTTGTTTTTTTTTTATTCTGAATGTAGCTATGAAGCGAATATGCATTTATCATTTTTTAACTACTCACAGACTGCCTGTGCTGCTGCACCTATTTAACTCTTAACAAGCCAGCGCTGGCCTGTTGGAGGCAGGGGATAGTAGTGTTCATGCAAGTTTGACACGCCGTGACCTCATGCTTGTTTGCAGCACTTCCTATAGCTTTTTCTCCAGGTAGGAGAAACTGGCACTTTGGTTTATTTTCATTTTGCCACGGGAGGTGAACATGTTGTGTTTTGGTGAAACATGCCGCTTCGTGTTCTTTCCTTTGTTAGGGCCTTTAAATGGCAAAAGAAAGGAGTGATGGCAGATTTTCAAGTTTCAAGCATGAAAAAGAGGCTGTTAAAAAAATATGTTGAGCTGTAGTCTGCCCAAGGCCATTACTGATTATTTTTCGCAAGTGTGTTGAGAGCCCAAGAAACACTTTGATTCTACCGTAGTGTGTAGAAGTGTCTACCGAATTGCTTTGAGTAGATGAAAACATTTGTAATCCAAATTTTCCCAAATTATTTTATGTTTTTCTGAGTGAGATTCAGCAACGCCGTTTGAATACTGACCATCTATACAAGGTGTTACAGGATAAAACAGAACAATAGATTTACAATGTACTTAGTTAAAAGTCACGTACTAATAATTTGAGAAAAGTTTTTGACAATAGTTGTACTGGATTTGATTGAGTAAAACAAGGAGGACTTGCTTTAGGTATTTAGACTGAGACCTGTGCCAAAATTATAAATATAAAAAATATTGTTCATATTTATCTAAAAAAAATAGTATACTAATATAATTAAAATGTGGTAACCTGACACATCTGTCCTGTAATGCCTTGTTTTCTTTTCTTTTTTTTCCATCTTTCATATTTAACTTCTCATCTATCACTTTAAAAACCTTGATATGCTGATATATCTTTCTGTGGAGGGTGATACACTCTTCTCCTCTTGAAATATAAGTATACTCTCATTGAGTTTAGCCTGGTCCCAACAAGCACTTACAAGTTGTAAAACTATATTTATGCCAGTGTTTTGGGTCAAATGTATGGAATGCTGAGAGTGAAATAAGATGCTACGTACACTTCCTTGGCAAAGTTTGCTCATAAATTCGCATGTCAATGTGTATCTTAGTCATAGTTAGTCTGTCTGTCATTGCCAAAATCCTGTGTATTTGCCATGACGCTGGTTTAAAATAAGCAATAATTCATTGGCAAATGGAAAAAAAATGATGTGTTGTGTCGTTCAGTTGTCTGTTTTACGTGACGTGTCACACTTTCAGGAATGTTGCTCCAAGAAAACGCAGAGAAGCCATGATGACGGTCAACCAGGTTCCTGTGCACTCAAAGCCATTTGTACTTTAACATTGTTCTGTGAAGTGCACAGTGTTGATGGTGTTGTATTGTCACTTTATACATTCTCAGTGTTCGATTATTATTATTTTTTTTTTCCCAGTGCGGATGGTTAATGTCCTGGTTGTTACTCGTCACTCCTATACCTCATTAGAAGACTCTGTCCCTGGTTTCCTGCTTGTCAGCACTTTTCTAGCCTATTTCTATCCTGACAAGGTCAACATCAGGAAACTCTGTAGACTCTATTGAGATGCCAACTGTTTGGAAACGTGTGCCTTCCCTTCAAGGAGTCCATCCTCAGTGGATGCTTCCCACATGGGACTCCATGGAGGCGGTCACCTCTTCTACAGCTCATAGTGGCTTATTTTGCTCTTCAGAAACTTGGGTTTACACTTTTGTGAGAATTATTATAATGTTGATTTGATATGCTCTGGTGTTGGGGGGATGATGTGAAATAAAGAGGTTTTCTTCAGAGACTGTTTATTCTCATTTACTGTCTTGTGTTCCTCCCCGAGAGCCTTTTGATTCGCTTCATGATGCATAATCCAATTATTTAGTTATGAAACTATTCATTTGTTTTCTGACTCGGAGTGAATGCGCAAGTTGTAACCGTCTGTCAAGACACACTCGCAGTGGTTCTGAGCTTTTATTTATTCCTTTTAGCTTGTTTTTTATCTTCACTCAATTTTTCTTGTTGGTTCTTCGCTACAGTTTGCTCTAATTCAGTTTACAATCCAAGGGTGAAAGGAAAGCAGCGCCGCTATCGGTCTGCGCCCTGGTGGACTTTGACATAAATCTTTCCGATTTAATGGACGCTCTAAAACGCAACACGCCCTTAGTGCGCATGCGTATTAACGAAGTCGCTGAACACCAGGAAGCGTCATTGAACTCTCGTCTGCGGTTTCACTGACAAGGTTTGTCATTACCGAAATATATTTTTTTGCTTTAAATAACCCAGCACACTCATTACTATCTCAGGGATACATAAATGTTTGTGACGAACGTCTCTAAATCATCTTTAGAGTCTGGGATTGCCTAAACATTGCCAGTAGTACCACATGGACTCGCTTTAAATAATGCATGGGTTTTAAATGGTAGGTGTAAATATTACACGTTGAGAAGAATGTTGACAACCATTTGATAGACCACAGTGTCACACATAGGCTTATATATGACTGACAATTCTTTCGTAATATTAAATAATATTTATTTGGATCTTGTCTTGTAGTAGAACTTGGAGATGTATAGATATTTATATATGTTTATTATATATTATATATTCTCAAAAGGGCCGCAGAAAACGTGTCTAAAGGGGCGTTCTGTGGTTGTCATAGCAACTGGTCTTCCATACGCAGCTCAGTTAGTAAGAAAATCAATTCCTTAAAATGTAATTACTCTTCCTTGCGCTCCCGGGTTGAGATCAAAACCCATGGCCTTCTTTTTAAATTAGTTACGTGAGTAAATAGTGATTACGCTGTCTCTTTGTTGCTCTTGAATATTTCATTTTCATGATTAGTTCTGTTCTGCCAAATGACTCATTGGACAGTTAGTTGTCCAAAAATGACATAACAATAATAAGAGAAGTAATTATTTTAGCAAAGCCAAGAAAAATGTTCACATTTGCAGGACAAATGATATGTTTGATAAATCCAGGTTTAAGGAAACAGTTTTCTTTTTCATTGCCCAGGTCCGCCATGGCAGTTGACTGGTTCGGGTTCAGCTACGCTGCTGCCGTCTTGTTCGGCGGGTTTATGGGATACAAGAGGAAAGGTATTGAACGTGTGTGAACTTTCTCCTCATCATCCAGTCACATCATCCCTTTTTCATTCCAGCCAGCGTGATGTCTTTAATGGCTGGAGTTGTGTTTGGGGGTCTGTCTGCTTATGGCGCCTTCAGAATCTCCAACAACCCGACTGACATCCAGGTTTCACTGCGTGAGTGTGACAGGGCTCACTTCCTGATCCTAACCGAGTCCAAACGCTGACAAGTCCTCGTGTTTGCTTCAGTGTCTGCCGGGGTGCTGGCTCTGGTGATGGGCCTGAGATATAAGAAGACTGGGAAGATGATGCCGGCCGGGATCATGACAGGACTGAGGTCCGATTCAGCCGCTGAGGTTTGGACGAGGGAGGCTGAACTTGTTGGATTGATCGGTTTCCTGTTTTCTCTCAACAGCTTGTTGATGGTGTTCAGACTTCTACTGCAGACGCTGGTGTGAAAGAGCTGCCGTCCCATACTGACACATTCCCTCATTTTCTATTGATTCACACTAAATTTTCTGAGTAAATATTTTATATTTTACATACAAAATGCCAATACTGATAATAAACATGTATCAGAAAATGTTTGGTGTGAACAATAACCTGATTCATCAAAACTTCAGAAGGGTATTCAAGACAAAAAAAAAACTTCAGCTCAGTCTGTGTTCCCTATTTTAATTACTCACTTATTTCATTCAGATGTTTTCACAGTTAATCTCCAGAAGGGAGAAAATCTTCAGGTCCTTTTTATTAATTTCTATGCATCATGTAATGGTGTGTGTGTTTGTTGGATCTTCAAGTCACAGGAAACCGTCCTCAGTGGGAATTTCCAACATCATCTCTGACTATGAGTCTGAATTCTGAGAAGCGGACACTTATGAGTTCTTTTATTTTGTAAAATTACTTCATGAGTACATTCTTTCGGGCTGCTAATAAACCGTCTTATTTCCAATTCGCTTATAAGAAAGGTTTGATATACACTTTAACCTGCAGAGGGCGTGGTTTATCTGATGCGTTCTTCAGCAGCGTCTTTCAGAAATAGCACCGAAATTGACTGGATACTACGGAAGCGCCGAACTGCCAACGCGATTCAAACATTTTTGACTGGATCGTCTCCTTCGAGCGTATTGCAAACTCGCTTTAACGCACGGCAAAACACGTAAGCATGCTACAAACATTAGCCTTTCCAATAATGCCGAGAATGTACATGGACATCGTGCGCGTTGTGGAGTGCCTCACCTGCCGTGTTAATAAGCTAATATCACCAACAGAGTGTGGAGAGCGTGACCTTGGCATCAATTACAAGGGATTTTACAGCTTAAAAATGGACTTGACTGTTTTGACATAGACCTCGTCCGGCTTCGGCTTTCTCTTGCTGCCGGGAAGCAGGAACTTTTCAATGGCAGGAATCTTCTTCATCCTCTCCTGGAATGCCTGGAGATTTGACAATGAAAAAAAGCGTAGACATTATTGTCACAACAGGTATGAATAACCGCCGCTTCAGGGAAGAACATCAGGAACACAGGGTGGTGGATGCATTCTACTGTGTGCTAATGCACACAGGACCATTTGGAGCCCGGATTTTTCTTTCTTGGGAGGTTGTTTGTCAATATGTGACAGTCTTGAGTTGAAAGTAAAGGTTCAGACGGTACATGAAGTCAACACCTGTGCAGTACTTGTTAGGCTACCTTGATGTTGGGGAAGCCGGAAAGAACATCCGGAAAGTTTTCCTCCAACATCAGACTGCACTCCAACAGCTGCACGTCCGCTAGAGTCAGTCTCCCTCCCACCAGATAGTCCGAGCGCGACAGCACCTGCAAGTGTCCACGTGTCAGGAAAAAAAAAAAAACTGTCACCAGCAGCATCTATAAATCCATGCTTTGAATTTGCCTATTTAAACATACGCACTGTTTAGGTAAAATAATTTCTGTTGATTTAAGGCAATTGAGTTAAGGGATTAAGCTCAATGTTGACTCGCCGTGTCCCCAAAGCAACAGTCGGTGCAACAGTTAGAATATCGCTCACCCGCTCAAACACCGGCATGTAGCGCTTCTTCGCTCTGGCCTGAACATACATGGCTTGAAGTTTGCCGTCAACAGAGAAGGGCAGCATCATGATCAAGTCCATCAGATCCATCAGCCCCTCGGAGAACATGTTGATCCTGCAGACAGGCACCTGTGTCACATGACGTCGACAACTGGACAGGAGAGTTCTGCGTCTCGTACATGACTCGCTCTTTTGGATCTTTGCTGTGAAGGTTGTATTTCTCCGCGATGTAGTTCAGGATGGCCTTTGACTGGATGAGCTTCATGTCATCGATCTCTACCAGAGGAAGCTGTTGGAACATGAGCGACCCACCTAGAACAGATCATTGTTCTCCAGTCACACCGCTTCAAGCTCTTCAACACACGCTATTCTCTCAAAAAAATGCAAAACAAAAGATCCAGTTCAAATGCCAGGTCATCCACGAGCTATAATTCTGACTGTGAGGATCCTGAGGACTTGAGGCTTACCATGCGCGAGCGTCAAATACTGCTGTCTGGTTGTCAGGAATATTTCATCAAACTGGAGGAAAATACAAAAAACACAATGAGATGGAAGAAGCAGGATAACAAATCCTTCCTTCGAGGTCAGTTGCCTTGGAACAACAAACATGGCAACCCTCACGTCAAAGCCAAGTGTGTCAATATAAATATTGTGACAGAAAAACCGACTGTTAAACTAGAATTTCTGAGGACGGGAGTGCCTCTTAGCATAACAGTCTGTATAGTCATATAGTCTGTACTGTTAGTTTTGAGAGTTATCTGGATCTATATATTTCCAACAACTCACCTCCACCCCTGCCACCGCCAGCAGCCAGCGGATGGACTCCATCTTCCCTCTTCCGTTCAGATAGGTCAGCACAACTTTGTCAGACATTTTTGTCTTGTTCAACCTGAGACAAAACAATATGAAAAGTTTCGGTTTGATTTGTGTAACAAGAAAGTCTTAAAAAGATATTCCTGTGAGACGAGAGACTGACAGCTACGGAGGCGTCTTCTCGCGGTGTGGGAGGGACCATGCTGTTTTCCTTTTTATAATACTCAACCATAAGTAAATAAAACCAGACATGTTTTCCATTGGTGCATTCTAAAGAGCGTATTTACACACTGTGCTTGGAACCTAGTTCTCCCATTGGAAAATACAAAACACACTCAATACTATAACAATTAAGCACATTTTCTATCAAGACATGTTTAAAAACATGTTTGGCGTGAATTTGCTTTCGCTTACTTCATGTATTCACGCAACTGTTGATCGAAAAACAACCACTTCCTTATGTACGTTTGCCTCGTAATCGACCGTCGTAAGAACTGGATTAGAAAAGTTGATGGCGCCCTCTCTCGGCCAAGAAATACATTACAGAAACAGGAGGAGCTCGCTGTTCTTTAGTGTTTTTTAAATACACCATATGCGTTTAAAGAAAAACTATTCTTTAATATGTTTTTTCTTTTGCGTATTTGTCTTTGAGTTTTAAAGATTCTGTTACTTGCTTTATGGCTTGATCATTTATTTATTTATTTTTGTGAACTTGTACCTGTGCAGACTGGTGGAAGACCAACCACTCTATTCACTGTTGTCAGAAAGAATGCACAGCCACCAAAATGCCCCAAAACACCTTTATTGAAGTGGCCAATGTGAAACATTGAAATCTGGAAATAAAAATCCGTCATTTAGTGCTCTTGATCTGGTTTGTGGATGAGCTGTCAGGGACGGCGACGACCACTGATGCCAGTGTTTAGAAGTTAAACACTTTACGGACTGTTTGGACGTAGCACTCATCTGGTTGACCTTTCCTTTTACTGCCCGGTTCAAGGAACTTTTTAATCGCTGGACACTGTGTCATTCTCCCCTGGAAAGACTGAAAAAGGAGTTGATATTGAGGTATAACATTATTATAATATATAATATATAATAAGCACCTGTGTATCATTGACATGGTGCTGTCTATTGTGCCTACCTTGATGTTGCGAAAGTCACCTAGAATACCAGGAAACTTCTCCTCCAACATCAGGCTGCATTCCATCAGCAGCACATCTGCACAGGTCATTCTCCCTCCCACCAGGTGTATTCCTTCACACAGAGCCTGTAAACATCCACACACACACGTTCATGAGTAAATACTCTATTGCACACGTTCGTCCTCTAGTAACACCTGCGGTACCAGTTGTGACTGTGGCACCGTTCTGGTGTTTGTAATGAGATATGAGAGACACACCTTTTCAAACACCGGCAGGTAGCGCTCTTTAGCTCTAGTTTCAATGTTCGCCAGTTTGCTTTCAGTATCCGTTTGAAAAGGCAGCGTCATGATCATTTCCATCAGGTCCATCAGCCCCTCTGTGTACATGTCGATCCTGCACACAGGCACCTGAGTCAGACAGTGAATGGCTGGGGAGGACTGGTGTGCTGTCACTCACCGGACTCGCTCTTTGGCATCTTTGCCGTGAAGGTTGTACTTCTCTGCAATGTAGTGTAAGATGGCCTTAGTTTGGACGAGCTTCATGCCATCCATCTCCACCAGAGGCAGTTGTTGGAACATGAGTGAACCATCTGCAGGCCAAGATGAAGAAAGCGCCATCCGAGGACAAAAGAGGTGACAAATAGGCCGCGCCCATTGAAGCATAAACAAAACGTTGAAAGGGTTAACCTTGTACACAGGTATGGAACGCCCAATGACTTGGCAAAATTCCATGCGCACTGTTGAACCTTTCACACAGATTTCTACTCACCGGCTTGGAGTTTCAGATACTCCTCGTTACATGTCAGGAATCTCTCTTCAAACTGTGGGAGTGAAGATGAACAATGAATCTTTTAGATATGTCGATGATGTACGTTGTGCCTCTCACCTCCACTTGTGCGGCTGCCAGGACCCAGCGGATTGACTCCATCCTCCCTCTTCCCTTCACATAGGTCAGCACAACTTTGTCACACATGGTTTTGATGTTTCTCCTGTCGGACGACGGTCACAAAAGCTGGGCAGACAAAATCAGTCCCATAAGCTGAATTAATAAACAGCAGGTATCTTAAACTGCATCTGAATCTCCAAGCAACAGCTGTTTAGAACGGAAGCAAGTCTGCACTAATGCGCATTTTAGATTCGTGTAAACAAAAAGAAGCCAACGGTTGTTAAAAAAAGAAAACGGTTGTTACCTGAAGGAGGATCTGGCTTAACAAGAACGACTCCGGTGACAGCTCTTAAATATGAATGAGCTTCGAAAAAAAAAGAAAATCTACAAATACATCATTGGAGCTGGTGACTGAGGGAGGGACGAGAGGACACGTATGCAGCCAGTTTAGATAAGAGATAAATAGGGCAGGGGCAGGTCTGGAAATACCTGGGTGTGGTGGCTGACTGCACACCGGCCCTGACATCTAAGCCTGTAGTGTACACACACTGCAGCAAGACGTGGTCTGCTACCTGCATGTTGCTGCGATCGGAACAGGCTGAGCAGGACCATAATGAACTATTAGCTACTCTCCGTCATGGACCACCACTCCCACTCCCACTCCACCTCACAGCCAAAGAACTACAGAACCTGTTCTCCTTTAGACTGCGCTGTTGTGGAAATAATAGACATAAGAAATCCTTTTTATTTTGCTCTCCATCTATACAACAATTTATAGTCCACTGCCTTGACTTTATTCCGCTTCTCGTTTTATTTTGTCGCTTGTTCCGTCCTGTAAAAAAAGGAATCAGACAACAAAATGTCCAAATATTTTTTTTAATGAAGTACAATTGGTTATAGCTTTGAAAAAACATCCATAAGCGTTTTTTCTTGCGTCCAATTGAGCTGCTTTTAAGACGTATCGGTGTCAGGGTTGGATGTGGGTCATGGCGAACACCTTCAAGGCTGTTTGGCGGAGGCAGTCACTTGGCTGAGGTTTCCTCTGACTGCCTGGTTGAAGGAACTTTTCAATCGTCGGGTATTTTTCCATTCTCTTCTGGAAAGCCTAAAACAGAGGATCACCATGCTTATACCGTATGCGCTTCATTGGCTGGTCTATTGGCCGTACCTTGACTTTGGGAAAGTCAGCAAGAACATCAGGAAACTTCTCCTCCAACATCAGGCTGCATTCCATCAGCAGCACATCTGCACAGGTCAGTCTCCCTCCCACCAGGTAGTCACCGCTGGATAGAGCCTGGGAACAGCAATGGACAGCACAACACAATGAAACGACAGCAAGATAAATAGGTAACTGTCGTATTGTTGTGGAGTGTGTTGTCAAGTATGTGAGACACACCTTTTCAAACACCGGCAGGTAGCGCTCTTTAGCTTTAGTCTGAATGTTTGCCAGTTTGCTTTCAGCATCAGGTTGGAATAGCAGCATCATGATCATTTCCATCAGGTCCATCAGCCCCTCTGTGTACATGTTGATCCTGCACACAGGCACCTGTGTCAGACAGTGAATGGCTGGGGAGGACTGGTGTGCTGTCACTCACCGGACTCGCTCTTTGGCATCTTTGCCGTGAAGGTTGTACTTCTCTGCAATGTAGTGTAAGATGGCCTTAGTTTGGACGAGCTTCATGCCATCCATCTCCACCAGAGGCACTTGTTGGAACATGAGTGCGCCATCTGCAGGCCAAGGAGAAGAAGGACAGGACTGAGGCTGAACTCATGCCAGATCAGAGGTCAACTGAGTCCAGTTACATAATAACCTGAATGACTTTGCAAAATGTGTTATATATATTAACACGTATGTTTTTTTATATCCATATTTCTACTCACCACTCAAGAGTTTCAGATACTGCTCCCTAGTTGTCAGGAAAACTTCCTCAAACTGTGGGAGTGAAATGGGGAAGTGATTTTCGGAGCCAGATTTCTGGACAAAGCAATGTAGAGGGTCTCACCTCCACTCCTGCAGTCGCCAGCAGCCAGCGGATTGACTCCATTTTCCCCCTCCCATCGAAGTAGGTCAGCACAACTTTGTCAGACATGTTTCTTGTTGTTTGTTTGATGATGATGATGATGGTGCTCCTCAGTACAGTGAAGCTGGGCAGACACAAAGAAACAGTCCATCAGCCGAATGCACGAAACACACTGTGCAAACTCAAACTGCAAGTGAATCATGATCACACCCGGCCAACACCGTGTTAAAAACTGCTGCAAATAGTGTCCCCATCCTGAGTTTACATCCTCTAAAAGAGCTTCAAAAACAAAATACAGTCAAAGTTGGTTACCTTAAAGAGGCTCTGACCCAATTTGAGAGTGAGGCAGAAGTCTGCAAGTTTCACTCTTTTATAGGATTCAGCTTTGAGGGGGAAAAAAGCCCAGGAGAGCTCGATTGGTGGATTCTGACCAATAACACTGCACAGTGTTCACACATGCTGCACTGGATCCTGGGAAACGGAGTTTAGAACATGTCTTGTAGCATATCAGGAAGTGTAGCTGTGGTATCAGGAAGTCTGGCTGCAGGGGCCAGCGGATTGACTCCATCTTCCCTCTTCCACTCATGTAGGTCAGCACAACTTTGCCAGACATTTTTGTCTTGTTCGACCCGACACAATCCAATATGAAAAGTTGATTTGTATAACGAGAAAGTGTTAAAATTATATTCCTGTGAAAGGAGAGTTTTACAAGTGCAAGTAATTTTTGAAAACTTGGATGAGAAACAATGACGACAGCGCTGGACCTGACAAAAATGTAAAAAAATGATATTTTTTTAAAACTCATAAAATGTCTTGCCTGGCATCCTTGGGCCACGGGCACATCAAGGAAAGCAACGAAATTGATTAAAATGCAAAATTCGATTTTTGGTGAATTTTTGAAAATTTGGATGGGAAAGAATGACAGCAGGCTGAGAGCGGTGTCATGATTGGAATATACGCTGAGTCTGCAGTTTCACACTTCACACTGTCATTTCAGAAAGTCATGCCAAATGTTCAGGTGACCCACATAGATGAAAGTTAGCTGCTTGATAAAGCTGTCAATAAATCATCTGATGAAGTTATAGCTCTTTTGTTGGACTCTGTGTGTTTGACTGGATATCAGTACTGTAATTACATGACTACAGATTGTGTCTTTATTTGTCTCACAGTCACATTGCTGTTATGAGACTGGTACTAATGTCTTGTGAAGTCATCAACATTCAATTGTGAGGTCAAATAAGGTGACTTGACATGGACTTCACTTGGACTTGAGTTGACGTAACCTATGACTTCACTTGCAGGAGTAGAAATGACGAAGGGTTTTCTTGAGACTTGGGTTGTTCGTTCCTCCACCACTAGACAAAGTCTGGGCCAAAGTGATCATTGTGGCCAAGGACGAATAGCACTACTGACCTAAATCAAAATTAAGGCTCACCTTTTCAGGATAGAATCTCTAATCTTGGTCCTTGGTTCCAGGAACACCTCCCTCGAAAGATTCCTCTTAATGTGAAGGAGGAGTAGCTTTCTTTGAGCTTTCCACCAATAGTGATGTTTTCCACACCATCTCAAAGTTAGTTTGTTCCTAGATGCTATGCTAGGTCGGTCTCCAATTGTGTCTCCTGCCTCCTTACAGTTCACAATCACTTTGGATTCATCTGAACACTTTTCCTTGATGCTACTGACAAAATTGTGGGAAAATATGAATATGTCCATGGAACAAAACCATGACATTAAAGTTATGAAATGAATGTGTCCGCCTCGAATGTGTCTCATTTCTGGGGACAGTTTACAATCACTTTGGACTCATATGAGCACTTTTCCGAGTTGCTATTGAAGAAATAGTGCAAAGGTTCTCAGTGACGTTGATGATAATTTCATGACTGAGAAAGTCGTGGGACCAGATCGGATCAAAGGATACTACAAAGTCCAGGATCTGGCAGCTTATCTGGTGGGTCTTGGAGAGGCCACTTACCTGAGCCAACCTTAACATCTTCCTACCAATGTACTGGCTCTCTCTCCTCTGTACATGTCCAAACCATCTCCATCTCGCCTCACTGACTTTGTCTCCTAAACACCTGACATGCGCTGTCCCCTCTGATATGCTGACACTTTTATTTGATTTGATTTGATTTTCACTTTTATATATTTTCCTCAAATCAACTCAACAATTCTCTGATCAATACATGCAAAGCCACAAAAATGCCCCAAAACACCTTTATTGAAGTGGCCAATGTGAAGCATTGAAATCTGAAAATAAAAATCCGTCCTTTAGTGCTGTTGATCTGGTTTGTGGATGAGCTGTCAGGGACGGCGACGACCACCGATGCCAGTGTTTAGAATTTCAACACTTTACAGACTGTTTCGACGTAGCGCGCATCTGGTTGACCTTTCCTTTTACTGCCGGATTCAAGGAACTTTTTGATCGCTGGACACTGTGTCATTCTCCCCTGGAAAGACTGAAAAAGCAGTTGATAATAATTCATAACTATCAATAACCACCTGTGTATCATTGACATGGTGCTGTCTATTGTGCCTACCTTGATGTTGCGAAAGTCACCTAGAATACCAGGAAACTTCTCCTCCAACATCAGGCTGCATTCCATCAGCAGCACATCTGCACAGGTCATTCTCCCTCCCACCAGGTGTATTCCTTCACACAGAGCCTGTAAACATCCACACACACACACGTGTTCATGAGTAAATACTCTATTACACACGTTCGAACACACGTGCGGTACCAGTTGTGACTGTGGCACCGTTCTGGTGTTTGTCATGAGATATGAGAGACACACCTTTTCAAACACCGGCAGGTAGCGCTCTTTAGCTTTAGTTTCAATGTTCGCCAGTTTGCTTTCAGTATCCGATTGAAAAGGCAGCGCCATGATCATTTCCATCAGGTCTATCAGCCCCTCTGTGTACATGTTGATCCTGCACACAGGCACCTGTGTCAGACAGTGAATGGCTGGGGAGGACTGGTGTGCTGTCACTCACCGGACTCGCTCTTTGGCATCTTTGCCGTGAAGGTTGTACTTCTCTGCAATGTAGTGTAAGATGGCCTTAGTTTGGATGAGCTTCATGCCATCCATCTCCACCAGAGGCAGTTGTTGGAACATGAGTGCGCCATCTGCAGGCCAAGGAGAAGAAGGACAGGATTGAGGCTGAACTCATGCCAGAGGTCAACTGAGTCCTGTTACATAATAACCTGAATGACTTTGCAAAATGTGTTATATATGAACACGTATCTTTTATTCATATTCATATTTCTACTCACCACTCAAGAGTTTCAGATACTGCTCCCTAGTTGTCAGGAAAACTTCCTCAAACTGTGGGAGTGAAATGGGGAAGTGATTTTCGGAGCCAGATTTCTGGACGAAGCAATGTGGAGGGTCTCACCTCCACTCCTGCAGTCGCCAGCAGCCAGCGGATTGACTCCATTTTCCCCCTCCCATCGAAGTAGGTCAGCACAACTTTGTCAGACATGTTTCTTGTTGTTTGTTTGATGACGATGATGATGGTGCTCCTCAGTACAGTGAAGCTGGGCAGACACAAAGAAACAGTCCATCAGCCGAATGCACGAAACACACTGTGCAAACTCAAACTGCAAGTGAATCATGATCACACCCGGCCAACACTGTGTTAAAAACTGCTGCAAATAGTGTCCCCATCCTGAGTTTACATTCTCTAAAAGAGCTTCAAAAACAAAATACAGTCAAAGTTGGTTACCTTAAAGAGGCTCTGACCCAATTTGAGAGTGAGGCAGAAGTCTGCAAGTTTCACTCTTTTATAGGATTCAGCTTTGAGGGGGAAAAAAGCCCAGGAGAGCTCGATTGGTGGATTCTGACCAATAACACTGCACCGTGTTCACATGCTGCACTGGATCCTGGGAAACGGAGTTTAGAACATGTCTTGTAGCATATCAGGAAGTGTAGCTGTGGCATCAGGAAGTCTGGCTGCAGCCACATGACCTGCTGTTAAAGTAAAGCAGCGACACAAATAATAGTTGCAGTTAAAGAAGCACCAGCATCACTAACAGCAGTAATGGTGGCAGCAGTAGTTATTTTTTATTATTATTAGTTCATCATTATCCCCATTCTTATTATAATTGTTATTCATTTTTAATGTACTAGTCAAGGAGTTGTAGCAAAAGTCTAGGTAGTGTCATTACCAACAGCAGTGATGGTTGTAGCGCTCATAGTGGTAGTAGTTACAGCATGAGAGCAAGCAGTGATAGCAGTGAAGTCATCGTTGCAGTTTGCTGTAGTAGCAGTTGTATTAGTGGAAAGTAGCAACAAAAACATCAGAAACAGTGCTAGCTGTATCATTGTAATGACCACTGTAATAAAACTGCTGATAAAGCATAGTCACGGTGATTGGAGCAAGGTTCACCTCCTCTCTTTTCAAGTAGATAAGACTCCATCAGAACATGTACTTCACTTCACCATGATGTTGCACTTTTCATACAGTGCCTGCATAATTTGTTATATGAACTGCTGGAGGAAAAAAAAACTCTCAAGGTTGCAAAGTTACTACTACTAACAGCTATTGGTTAAGAAAAGTGGTTGAGTAACATTGTATTGTCATGGCATTTTGTTTTTTCATTGCACAGTACAGGCCAAAGGTTTCTTGAAAATGGTTGACTTTCTCAATGAGCTAATGCAAAGTTGTAAACAAAGCAAAGGCTATTTTGAAGAATGTAAAATATGTAACGTGTAAATAATGTCACACTTATTTACTATGAAATTCCATCATAGCTTTGATGCCTTCACTATGAATCTGTAGTATTTGCTGTCTTGACGCATGGAATGAGAGGCGTGTCAAGACCTTTGCCCTGTACAGTACATTCTTTTTTTTTTTTTACTTATTGTGCAATACTTCTTTTAAGAATTCAACCTTCCAAACTGTCCATACGGGTGGCCTTTTAATTTTGTTAGCCCTCCAGGGCCACCATACATACATATCACCATACATACTTATTTAACTGTATTTAATTGGTGAATATAGTTATTTTTTCAATTGTTTAATTATAATAAAATACTCAATAAAACAGATTCATATGCATTTATAAACGTGTATGGAATATATTTTAACGTTGAAATGTTGCGTCCAAGACAAAAGATAAATTGAAGACATCATGAGACTCAACAGAATTCACCCACATTACACAAAAAACCAACACTTAAGGATGACGGTATAAATGGCCGTCTTATTTTTGTTGTTCTATCACAAGTGAAAGTGTTTAGAAATGCAGGGACTGTCACCACGGGATCATTTGGCATGGAATGCACTGCCTCAGGACAATGTTCTGAGACTTATTATTGTAATTCAGAGACGTTGCACTGCTTGTACGACGTGAACTCTATACCACGCTTCTCTTTGCTCTTTGCACTCCCCACTTCCCCAGTCAAGTATTTTCCCTTCTTTAATATTTTTTTCTTGTGAATGACAAAGGCCAGACAGCAGGTTTGAAAAAAAAATGTAATACACATTTCATGTATACCAGTAAACATTTTGCGTGATAAAGCTTGAGGGTGACCTCAGTAGGACAGGAGATATATTACAGAAATACATAAAACATACCGGTGCAATCCAAGTTTATAGTTTTGGTTGTTGAAAACATACAATTAAATATTTCACCATTCACAACATCCATAGCACACAGAGAAGAGTCCAGTATTATTGCTGTCAGATAGATGTACAGTTTACAAAACAACCAGGCAAACTCTTTGGAGGTAAACGATTGCGTCGAGCATAGATCGGAGCCTGGCAAGGCCACTAGCGGTGTCCGTATTTGGCTGACCAGTCGGTTCGTCCGTGGATGCTTGACACTGGGGCGCGGGGCAGACAACCACCGGCGCTCTTGTTGGACACTTGCATGTTGACGGCCGCGTTCATCGAAGCTCGACCCGACCGCCAAGTTGCATAATCTAAAAAGCCAGAGACGTGTTGTCGGATCATTTCATGATGGAATTGTAAATATATGAAGTCAGTCTCTCACTTGATGCTGTTGATTCCACTGAAGGACCCTGATGTCTTCTGTGTCCAGCAGAAGAGTAGTCTTTTTTGGAAAAAGATGGCGCGTATCCTCCTGGGATTGTGTTTGTGCCTGTCAATGATCAAGAAGAAATACTTGGTACTTTCTCGGAGGAAGGAATCCCTGTACACCACCACATTAAGCCTTTACATGCCACACTAGGGTACAACACTGCCATCTAGAGGAGCGCAGTGGAATTGCAGCAAAGAGTATTTTAGTGTTTACAAGTTGGTTTGGAGTAGAACAGTCGCCACTCTTTATGACTAACGGAGCAGCCAATGAAACAAGCTGTACTGAGAGTGCAGGGTGAAAGGTTACCATGAGAGCCTCGGCTGGGGAGAGTCCCCCCAAACGGAATATTTGTGTTCCCCCAAAGATGGCTGCCACTGATGTCTTTACTTGTATTTATGGCTGCATTCTTCTTTGTGCCGCTGATGCCTGCATGACATATCCAAGGTCAAGACAGACCGATGACGATCAGGAGAACACAACGGGTGGGTATTACCAGGTAAATATCTGGACTGCCTCAGGTAGTGCTGTTTGGCAGACGCAGTCCTGGAAGGTTCCTGGTAGGAGGAAGTCTTGTTCAGGTTCAGCGGTCCGTCCTCCTTCTGGCTGGGTCGACTGAAATCCAGAGCTTTTCCGTACCTGGACCACATCACAGTCGGCACGTTTATATCTTATCTTTTCATATTCAGAGTTGTTCAAAACAAATCATAATATATCATGAAGAAGACTGACACACACTCACCTGCTCATAGTCTCCATCCCTTTCTTTGACTTGTCACTGAGGAAGTTATTTTTCCCACGGATGCTCAAAGACAAATCCGTCTCCTCGTAGTCGTCCCAGTCTCCTGTTTTAGCGTGACCGGCGACTTGGCCCCAGCGCCGCCGCCCTCCTTTGGGTTTCACCTGATAGTTGAGTACATTTGTGTTCTCAGGCTCTTGTCTCGTCTGTGAAGATCAAATAGAAAACCCCGGGCGTCACAGCGGACAGTCGAGCGCACACAGGGCCTCAGACAGACTTGCCTTGCTCTGCAGACTTTTGTCGACAATGTAAGGCAGGTGACTCTGAGTGGTTCCTTGCTCCTGCTTCACAATGTGCTTTGGTTGCTGCTCTCTCACCAGCTCCGAACGCTGCTGATACGAAGCAGCCTGGGCAGCTGCCGGCACCGGGGAGGGCTGGATCTGCTGCAGGGGTCTTGAAGGCGGGCAGTGCTGGTTAGGAGGAGGAGGATGCGAGGGGGGGACTGGTTTTAACAGCAGTGGTTGTTGTGGCTGCTGCTGTTGTTGTAAAGGCTGTTGTAACGGAGCATGAAGAGGCGTTGGACCTGGCTGCGGTCTGCCCTGCTCCAGGATCTGCTGAGGAGTCCCCAAGGCTTGCCCCACATGGAAGTAGGAGTACCTGAGAGCCTGCAGACCACCATGCATACTTGACCTTCAAACGTGCCCCGATACATGTATTTATTCTGACATTTGTCTTCTATTATATTTCTCAAACTTGATCTGTCAACAGCAAAAGACAGTTCATACGCACCTGAGCAGACGTTGGTCTCTTCTTGGGATCCCACTGGAGCAGGTCTGTCATCAGGTGGATGGCTTCAGGACTCGCATTTGGGATCAGGGTCTTCAGGTTGCTGGGGACAAACTGAGCCCAGCGGAAGTTCATGGCACTCGCTAGCTGGAATCCTTCTGGCCAGTCGTTCTTAGAAAGAAAGAGCCGTGTTTATGTTTGCTAATGGTAAAAATTCCACATTTTTATTGGATAACATTTTGGTTCTGATGAAATTAAATGAAGCGTTTTTGAAATGGAAAAAAAAATTTGACGTGAATATAGAGGCGAATCCAATTTTGTCTTCATTTTTTCCATCACAGGTTTTGCAGCGATACCTTTTTCGGTGTACCGAGGACTTGGCAAATCTTAAATATGGTGTCCACCTCGCTGGAGCCAGGAAACAAAGGCCTGAGAGTGTAAAGCTCTGCCATGATGCAGCCGACGGCCCACTGGTCGATGGGCGAGCTGTAGGTCGTGGACCTGAGAAGCACCTCAGGAGCTCGGTACCTGACCCACACAAAAGCGCAGCATTAACAATATCACCTGCATCACTGCCAACCCTGCTGGTGCCTACAAACTCACCATCTGGTTGAGACATAGTCTGTGTACGGGGGTCGAGACCTGATCTCCCGCGCAAGTCCAAAATCTGCGATTTTCACCAGTTCTGGACCCATGCACAGCAGATTCTCTGGCTTCATGTCTCGGTGGAAAAAACCTTCAAAAGAGAAACTAAGTCACTGATCTGAAGAGGGACCTAAGGGAATGAGCGTGACACACCATGTTTGTGAATGAATGCAAGCCCCTGCAGGATCTGGAACATTATGTTCCGGACAGCCGACTCTGGAAACAAGCGTGATCTGGGATGAGAAATAAAAGTCATTATCGGGCGTGACACTTAAGCAGAAGGTTCTTCACACGCGTGAGCTGACCTGTCTTTCATCAGCTGGTACAGGTTTTCCTTCATGTACTCAAATATGAAGTACAGATGGTCGTTCTCTCGAATCACCTCCTTCAGTTTGATCACGTTTGCATGGTTGAGTTTCTTCAGTGACTGTAAGAACACCAACAAACTTAAACACGACGCGAAGAATCGCTAAAACATATACAAGCTCAAGCAGATACATGCAAAATACAAGTGGAAATTGAATCTTATACATGACTAAAAAACAAAAATAATGGAGTCTGGGGAATTTCCTCCAGCATTGGGTTTATTGCTTCCAATACAAGCAGGACTAGAAGCTAGAGCCTCGGTGTAAAGAGATGCACAGGTTCACCCATTCTAAATTCAGGAGAGGATCAAGCCGCAGCGGGTTGACAAGCTGTGGATTTTCATGCGCAACAGGAGGATTTTTCGATATTCAGCTGCACTTTTGCAGGCTTGAGGTGAAGCTCTATGGTATTAAAAAGGGAGGGGATTAAGAGGCGGAAAACCAGTGAACATGGAAATCACCTTCCTTGCTGTCCTGGAGTGGATCAAACAAAAATGAAAGGAGGCTTTGAATGACTAGAATAAAGAGGTTAAAAAATGAATTAAATGAAATTGAAATTTTGAGTATTCAGAGGCATTGAATGTGGCAAAAGGGCATTTCCTATAATACTTTTTTTAAGTATTGCAAGGATGTGTTTACACAAAATACTAACACTGAAGACAGAAATCAATTGAAAATAAAATATTTTTAAGTTAAATTTAATTTAAGTAAAAAAACAAACCTTAACTTCACGGAGATTCATACATTCTTCCCAGGAGTAAAACTTCCTTTTCATTCTGAAAAAAAAAACTGAATTAAAACAATGCGCTTGTTGATTGATGGATGACCTTTAACCACAACTTACTTCTTAATGGCGACAAGTTCCCCTGATTCCAGGTTGCGTCCGAGGATGACGGAGCCGTAGGTTCCATCCCCGAGCTGTTTGATGGTGGTGTATCTATTCATGGTGCCTGTCCTTCCATACCCTCACCTGGTGGTTGCTAGAAACTTGCAGCAACAACGTGTTGGCTCCCCTCTGATACTGAATGCAACCAGATTTTTCTGTGACAACAGCAAGGAAACATGGGAAGGGCTGGAGGATTCATGGCGTCACAGACGTTCCTGCTCCTGAGGGTGAAGGAGAAGAAAATAATGACATTCTACAACTGAGCTGCATCCAGATTTTGTTTCACTGTTTGGCTTAAATAGAAGATTAACTCACACATGACCAGTTTCTCTTTTACAAATAATCACATATATAAGCCAGTCACAAATGAAAAACGGATGAACAAAACACAACACTTCCATAATAGCTTCTCTTGAGTGTATTTTAAAAGCTGTAAAAGCTGAGCTTGCGCAGGTCAACACTTCCATCTCCTGTGGCTGGGATCTGACTCCTCACAGTCACGACTGGTTTGTGGCCTCTTCGTCTTCTTCTCCAGATATTATTGACCATAGCGCAAAAGCTGCGGGGGATATTTCAGTTGCTTCCTAATATGTGCAGTTTTTTTTTCCCGACCAGCAGTGATAAACTCCTACGCAAGTTAAATACGATAAGGTATCTTGGATTAATACTTCCCAAGACAAGCAAATGAAGTAGAAAGTTCATTAATGCTTTGCTACAATTGGACACAAGGTCAGAGGTATTAAACTTAACCTACAGAATATGGTGAACTACACTCTGGCATCGTCAACAATACAGTAAAGGTTCCGACTAAACGTCAAGATTAGCTCCGTTAGACGGCGATGGTACATAATAATAGGTTATAAAATGAGTTATCCGACTTTAAGCAATGTGCTGGTTTCGTAATTTCAATCGAAGGTGGCGACTTTGTTGTCAATACTGTGGAGCTCGATGGTCCATGAAAACCAAAATACGATGCAGTACATTTGAGTGCTTGGTCCAGCACAGTTTATGAAGCAAAATAACGCATCGGTCTTACCTCTGTTCGGTCGGCAGTACGGGAGCACATGTCCAAACATTCGAGGCCGACAAGCTACAACAATTCCGCGGAGTAATATTGTACTTAGAGCTTTAGCACAGATTAGTCCCCCCACCTCACCGACAACAACATCCCCGCTAGGCCCTCCCGACTACAATCTCGCGATATTGTAAATCACTGCGAGATCTCGGACAGCAAATCAAAGCGCACGTTGGCATTAAAGATCTCGCTGACCGCACGCACAGTTTTTGAACCGTCCCAAATTTAGGTTTTAAATTATTCAAAGATACAATTTAAGGGGTTAAATAAATAAACATGTTATAGGATCAACATCGTTAAAACGGTCCTGAAACAAGACCGGAAGCTGTGCTCGTCGTTCATCCAGCAACATTTTTGGGCTGCATTTCATGTACATTTTATGGACTTTGAATGTTGTATAATGCACAATATATTCTGCAAAATGCCATGCTACATTTAAATGCAAGGTTTATTGTTCGACTGAACAGAAGTGAACGTCGGTCCACCAAGATGTGACACGAGTAATCAGGGGCAATATCTATTTCGTCTTGCATCGACTTTGTTAAAGGTAAATTTGGATTTTTTTTTTTTTCATAACACAAAGCGTTTGGCACGATTTAAGATTAAGAGTTGTGTTCATCCTGTTTAGAATAATGATCACATCAGTTTCTCCAGTTATGCATTGAACATCCAATGTTTAGTGTTTTGTACCACAAACAATCAATGAATTGATTTATAATCCTACATAAGTTTTCGATCATGGTTCAGAATGTCATGCTTCATGGTTTCAATCAGGCAGAGTAAAGACTCCAGGTATGACTTCTGAGAGAAATCATCTTTCATCTTGAACTGACAAAAAGCAGCCTCATGAATGAAGGATCAAACTTGTGAATCTCTTCTGCACAATCGTGGCAAAACAGTTTTTTAGACGGTGGTTGGTGCGTCAAAATGATGCAACTTTAAACATTGATATTATCTATTGTATTATTATTTGATCATTGTATTAGTGCACAAACATTTAAAGTGCTATTTTGAGTAAAGTATTGCGATAAAAATACCGCGCGCAGCGTCGACGCGCGCTGACGCGCAGAAAGGGGCCGAGCGAGCCAGCTGAGCAGGTTTTATTAGTTCTCGGTACTTGAGCTCCGTGCAACTCAGCGACATGGCTGCGTTCATGCGAGCTCGCAAATATGTCCGCTGCGTGGTCCGTTTCTCCGACCGTGAACTGTAAGAGAGAGTTTTGACCACCACTCTGAGCGTCAAGAGAAAACTATCTGGCCACGCCGTGATGGTGAGTCATGGTTTCCACGTCGTTCCTCCGACAGGAGCCTGTTAGCTGTTAGCTCCATTAGCTCTACAGCTGAACACGAGTTTCGCAGCCGTGTAGCGTCTCACCCGGCTCAAACCGAATTATTGCACAAGCTTATTGATATCCAAGCTCGACACAAATGATAGATTTGCAACCATGAGCTACTCGTGTTGCACAATTCATGCATTTTGTTTTTCATAACAAGCTGGTATCCGGAAGTGACGACCAGCCACTGTGGACGCAACTCAGAAGTCCAAGTTAATATTTTATAGAAATAGATCTGAGAATGAACAAAACCACGGTGTAAAACAGTCTCAAATGTGTAAGTAGTGTGTTCTTACTGGTTATTAGGTCTGAAAGATGTGGTGAGGAAAATTAAATTGCAATTTATTTTGACATTATTGCGATTCAGAGTTCGATTTTTTTGCATTATTGCATAAAAAAAAACAATAAAGCATTGTGTTGTACGACCAACGTGAAATCTGATAACACGAGCACAAATTCCCTGTAAGCCAGACCTGCATATTGTGAACGTATACACTGATATGAATAACATTTTAATTTAACTACTGAACTGCAAAAAGAAAAAAACAACACATTGAAAAAACATTAAATCAGTGCAGAATATATTGACTTCAAACCCTGTAAACTTGTTGTATAACTGTCCTTTACTTAAATGAAATTCAACAAGGGAACAAACCACTGGAGAACATAAAAAATGTATAAATCAAAAACCTATTCACAGTGTTGAGGGGGACCACTTTGAATCGATAGAATCCTTCAGGCCTCTTGGTAATATTAGGTTTGACCGCACCTTATATTTGGTGTGTTGGTGAGTAATTTCTGAAGCCCTAAAGCTACCGTTACATATTTTACATTTTTTAAATAGCAATAGGTCCTTGCCTGTCAACGTGTTTGGCAAGATGCGACTCTGCCTGTGCTCCTGATTCAGCCTTTTGTGGTGACTTATTCTGTCTGAATGTTTTTCAGTCCCACTAATTTCATGATCTGCGGCATGATGATTCAGTAGTGATGTGGAAATTTGTCAGTGTCATTGTGGGTCTGTCATTGTGCAAGATATATTTTGGGTCTGTACAGTGCTCCTCAAGTTATGAACCTCCATGTCATGTTTGTAAAACACTTGAAAAAGGAATATTCAAACACATTTAGGGGAGTTAGTGAATTTATTTAATGAATAATAGTTACTTGACATTGCATATTTTTTTATGTAAAAAAAATATCAACAATGACAACAATCCTAATTTTGGAATGATTTCAGAAAAGGTTAATAAATTATTCAGGTTACTTTTCAGTGATAATAGCAGCTTTTATGCTATACAGGCTGAAGAAAATGCAGATATCGAAGGAGCTATGGAGGAGGAAGAGGAAGGTTCGGATGATCCCAACCTCAACGTAAGTGACGTTATCAAAATCTTGGCTCACAAACTTGTTCTCTGGTAGATGACACTCCACTGGTCCCTGGATCTTTGTTGGTGCCTGTGATGTACGCACAAATCTAATACAGTATCAGTCTTGTTGTGATTTCCTTGAAACACAGATGTGTAGATTTGTCTACAACCACCTTCATCCTGTTTTAGATGGTTAGTTCTGTTTGTTGTGATAATGGGTCCAGTTGTAGTCTGGCAGTAGTTCGGTGTTTTTCATTCTGACCATGAGAATATTACTGTTTAGGGAAAAGTTAAATACTGATGAGTGTATGTGTGTGACTTTCCTTTCCAGCTGGAGCTCCACGCATTCCGCACGCAGTGGATGTCGGAACTCAAGCCGAGTTCAGAGGGTAGTGGACAGGGCGGCAGACTGCTGCGCGGCTCAAGTCTGAAGAAGACGCAAGACGCTGCTCGGGAGGAAAAAGTATGCCCACATGAATCTCACAGAATTCAGGTCGGTTTGTAAACATGAATCGTCTGTGGTCAGGCCGCCGAGCTTTTCTTGAGAGCTGTTCAAGAAGAACAAGATGGAGCTGTGTATGAAGGTCGGTGCCACGCGTGTATTTGGTTTATCTTTTGTTTGGAGTGTTGTAAAAGTCAACACCTTTTCATTTCTATGACAGCTATTAAGTTCTATCGTATGGCCATGCAGCTCGTCCCTGACATTGAATTTAGGATCAACTACAGTCGTCCTGATACTGATGGAGTGGAAAGAAAATTGTAAGAATCCTTCTTTGCTTTTTAAAAAATATGTTGCACTCATTGATTTGAATGTTGTATTTATTTAACCTAAAGAAAACATGAGCTATTGTCTGACTTGTTTTTGTAGCTGTGAAGAAAGTGACGTCGACTGCGACATCGGAGATCTGGTCACCTACTTCGAGCAGCAGCTCACGCTGGACAACGCTTTCCCAAAGATCTGCTCTCCTGAGGTGGGAGGGACTCAGAGACACATTTCTGGTAAAAACAATGACTCCATGGCCTCGTGTGGATTTTTCCCTTCACCCATGTATCTGTTTTGTCATGTGACTGCAGAGCTGCCTCAGGAAATCCTGATGTATATATTCCGTTGGGTTGTGTCCAGTGATCTGGACATGCGCGCCCTGGAGCAGCTGTCGTTGGTTTGTCGAGGGTTCTACATCTGTGCGAGGTCAGTCTTGTGAATCTGTGTCTCTCATTTGGAGTTGTTAAGTGTTCCATTCATCTCAAAACCTGCTTTGTGCCTTTTTTAAAAATCAACTGAAGAATTGTGACCCAAGTTTGTCGGAGGATTACAGTGTATGTTCACAGAACGTTTGACTGTCGATTCATTTTTAAGATATTAAATGGACTGTTATCAGGCTTTTAGCTAGAGGGTTGCAATCAGGCTTTTAGCTAGAGGGTTGCACCCTCTAGCTAAAAGCCTGATAACAGCTAGAGGCTAAACTGCAAAACATGAAAAAATGGAAACCCGGCGTCCTGTTTCCTCAGCAGGACGCCCTAAATGTATTATTAGTGCCTGTATAATGCCCAACTCACAATGTCATCTCACTGGTTTACATAAAACTGTGTTTCCGCCTGGTTAGTTTGCCAAATCTGGTCCCAATTCGCAGATTCTCGAACCTTTTGTAACCATATTCTGGTCATCACGGTCGTCATTTATATTATCTATTATATTGTTCATTAGCCAGGTCTGAAAGATTTGCTGCCCGGCGGCAAGCGGACGAACACACAGCCCTTTTAGAATGAGCGCAAAATAGCTTAACAGGGATAAAAATTTGAGTAGTTATTTATTTAATTGACAAGCGTTTCTATATGTATTGTTTGAATGAATGAATGTTCTGGTTGTGAAGGTTTAGATACAACTGCATGCTGATCTTGGATAAGGGGCGAGGTTATGCATGTGGGGTCTGGGTTTTGGACGACTCGTTTCAAAATCCCAGCTAAAAGCCTGACAGTTACTTCTACTCCTTTTGTCCAGGGAGCCTGAGCTTTGGCGCTCAGCATGTCTCAAAGTGTGGGGAAGGAACTGCACCAAACTTGCACCCTACCTGTCCTGGCGGGAAATGTTTCTGCAGAGGCCACGTGTTCGGTTTGATGGTAAGTGCGACGTTGGAAGGGATTCCATTTGGATCGGCTGACACAAGTGTGCAGTTTGGTTGTCTTCAATGCTGAAATGTGACCACATCCAACCCTTTGTTTGACTTAAACAGGTGTTTACATCAGCAAAGCGTCGTACATACGGCAAGGAGAAAAGTCTCTGGACGGGTTCTACCGGGCCTGGCACCATGTGGAATTCTACAGGTGAACATCCAGCGTCTGTTTTGGCTCAGAGCTGAACTTAACTCAGCGTTGACGTCACAGGTACCTGCGGTTCTTTTCTGACGGCAGCGTGATGATGCTGACGACCCCCGACGACCCGCTGACTGTTGTCCCGCGCTTGCGAACTAGGAACCCCCGGTAGGACTTTATTCATGTTGAGTTTTGAGTGTAAGGTTGAAATGAAAGAGAGAAGTTTCTAGTCTGTTGAACGTCAAAGACAAAGTCAGTGGTCAGTTACGTTGTCAAATCAGTTGGTTTAAGACATCGATTGATATGATGCAAGCGCCACTGAATATTTGTGACACAGTGATTAAAAAAAAGCACATTTATTTCTGTTTTTGCCATCAATGTTTTGCTGCGTGGATTGCTGCCTCCTCCCTTCAACCCCTTGTGAACGTTACTGTGCTGTGTTAAGCAAAAATAAAGAAGTCTTGGACGTCTTGTGTGAAGTTTCTTTCCCCCCAAATCTCTGCAGAATGGAGTCGGTTCTCTTTGGTCACTATCGCCTGTCACAGGAGCGAGACAATCAAACCAAAGTCTATGCTGTTCTCTGCAAGAAAAAAGAAGAGGTGAGTTTGCCTTTGATGTTTATTTCAGTGGCCAACTGTAAATCCAGCGCCTGTCAATAATGTGATGTTATTTTCACATTCCTCTCTTCTTCTCCCGACAGAAACCAGTTGACAAACAAATGAATCGGTTCTGCAGGCGGAACCCAGCCCCAGAGGCCGAGCAAAACTTCTATGTGGGACTGCATCTGTCCTCCAGGGGGCGCCAGCGCTTCTGCAAGCTGGAGTGGTTTCAGCACTCGTACCAAGTCACCTACAAGTAAGGCTCACGTAAACACACGAAAGACACTTTTAAGCATCTGCTTTTCTTTCCAGGCGGACCGGGGAAGTGATCGACACGACCTTTGACCTGGACAAGATGTACACCCCTTTCTACTTTGCACGTGTCAAGAGTTACACAGCTTTTTCGGAGCAGCCACTGTAACCTGCACGCAGCCTAAGAAGCTTCATGATCTAGCTGAGGTTCTTCACACCAAAATTATGACAACCAGTCTGATGAAGCTGCTGACTCCTTTGATCCCTGCAATACTGGGAATATTGTCTTTCTGCAGTGGAAGTTGAGAGGTTTATCAGTGACGCCCCCCGACCCGATGAATGTTCACGTTTAATGTGTCTCGGCGCACACTTTTCCTCAACTGAACAACCTCACTGCTCTGTAAACCGAATCTGTTAACTTGGTTGTATTTTCGCTGCAAATTCCCAAGCATGAATAAAAAAACGCCTCAAGAACAGAGGTTTGCAAAACAATACCACTGTGTTTCTTGGAGTTTGACAACAGACCTTGCAGGTGTGTGTGTGTGTGTGTGCTCCCATCCTGTCGAGGACACGCAGGAGGATAATCCATCTAACATTCTCCTCAGAGCCACCACAGATGGATCAAACAGGATTTTGGTGAGAAAAAAAAACATTGAAACTGTATTAGATTACTCGGCTATGATTTGTGTCCCAATGGCTTGGCTATAACACAAATGTAGGTCAGGCGCTATAAACGTGCTTTGATCCATTCTGCCGCTTGTGACAGTTATAAAAGTTATTTTAATATTCCACTGTACAAAAACAATAAAAAAAATCTATCTGCAGACTAAATGGTAATGTGTGCATTTACAATGCATTTTCCCAACAATTTTAATCTCAACTTTTCAAGAGGTGATGGATTTGTTGGACGAAGGAGATGGAAATACCAGGCTCAGTTTCATGCATGTGGTGCTGTAAATGGTCTGGAGAGGTTCAGGTGGTGGAGGCACCTTCTGATTTGACTTTGTATATTCTACTTAGTTAGTTTCTACTATTAAGTATATAATGTAGCTCCACTTTACAGTCTCAGTGTGTCTGAGAAAAGTGGATCCGTTGTCAGTTGAGGACTCACTATCTGTTGATCCTTGGCGTCGCGCCTGGTGTCTGCTCGGGGAGAACCCTGGGTCAGAATATTATCAAACTTCTGATTAGCTGCCACGAGTGCAAGTGTGACATCATGTCTGGTATCAAGTCTAATGTTTTTTACAACCTCCTGCCTTGTAACGGGTGACAGGGCTGTGATAACACCAATACAAACCTATCGATATAATAGCTTCTTGAACGTTTCCGAAAACCTGATGAGTTTGAGCGTGTGCTGTGCTCTGTGTACACAAGAGCTACAGTAAACCCAAGTGTTGAAGCCAGGCGGAAACACGTCAGATAAAAGCCTCTCCTGTTCAACCATGGAACCTCTGCTCGCCACATTTTATAATCTCATTCAACCATAAAAAATCCACCACCCCCCCTCGATAATGTAAAATGAGTGTTTTGTGTTTTGTGGGGAGCAAGTTTGGTGGCTATAACTGAGTGAATTCCATGCATATCTACTGTTACCGTCGCTGTTATATAAATTACACTGAGAATTATGCAACATATGTCGACGAAACTCAAGCAGCGACATGCAAAAAAAAAAAAATCACCTTTTCATGTTTAAACAGCGGAACGTTCTCTGGACTGTGATGAAATATGAATCTGCTGGTGATATTGGAACAGAATAATTCATCTAAATCATCTGTGAAGTTTTAATATTCTCTTGTTTACAACAAAACATGGCATCTTGTAACAAGAGAGAGACAGCTGCGCAACCACGTCAGGCAGCTGAGGAACACGCTTGTATGAAGGTGCAGGACACCTGGACGCTCAGAGCTGGTCCAAAGCTCGTCATACCTCGAGAACATGAATAATTTAACACAAACGTCGCCTAAAGAACGACTGTTGCTAAATACTTGATAAGAAGTGCGGCAGCGTTTGTTAACAGCGACTGAGGATTAGGAAACTGCTGATCAGTCCACTTTCTTTTGTCGCTGTTTTGAGTCTGCATTCCCATTTGTGGAGCGCCAAGAGTTCTGGTGACTTTCCACTGCTTTGTGCTTCTTGTAGGCCTGAGGGAAGACAAGGGCATGTTAGTGCTGCAGAGGTGCTGTAGTCCCTGCCGACATGTATCGATTAGCAATTCCATATCAGTCATTGAAATACTTATAGACGTTGGGTAATTTTTAATAATTCATTTAGACTGGATTCTCAGTTATCATTTCTGCACATTACTGTTGTATTTATTGGTATTGTTTAGTGTACTTGCCATGTTTATTTTTCTGGTGTCATTGTCGACACACTGTTGTCAGTGTTGACTGTGTTGTTCTTGAGCTTTGTGTATGTCTTGTTTATGTCTAGTTTATATACATAAAGAGAGCGAGAGAGACACAAAACTCATTCATATAAATTATATGTACAGATGCAAAAATAACTGATTGGATTCTCTATTTATTTTATTTTTTTATACTGATATGAAACAGCTGAGTCAAGATGTCTTTTTTAAAGGATCATTTTTGAACCTGGATTATTGTGATGAATAGATCAAAATGTGTACATCTTTTGATGTAAAACTTAAAACTAAAAATTTGTTTCAACTATGTAAACAACTTTGAAACTAGAAGTGGGACTTGATACGAAAATGTTGATAACTGATTTGATGATCTTACTGTAAACATTAGGGTTTTTCTTTTTTTAAATCTTTTTTTCTGTGATTAATTGAAGACCCAACCCTTATTGAAAGCATAACTTCAATTGCTTCATTGCATTATGCAGAGTGGAAGGAAGGTGCAGGGGTCGGTATCACGAGCGAGGGGCGCTGACGGAACTGACCTGGAAGTAGAAGTTTGAGAAAAAGAGGATGAGAGTGATCATGTAGCAGATGAGGAAGAGGAGCCAGCCGAAGGGGAAGCCGCACGGCCAGATGACTGCAGAGGCCGTCTGCAGGACGGTGATACAGAACTGGATCTGCAGAGGAAATATGACACAGATGAGGTCGCAGGGACCATATGGGAAGGTCTTATTGATCTGTAGACCAAAATATCTGGAGTGGACGGTGTTCCTGACAGTCCAGGGACGATGGAGGGGGGGAGGCTGCTCACCAGCTGTAACTGTGTGATGTACTTCTTCCACCAGAGGTACGGCCGCATGGCTGGGATGGCCGAGAGCAGGTAGTACGAGTACATCACCACATGGACGAAGCTGTTGATGCAGGGCCCGAAGAAAGCTGTCGACGCATGACAAATCTTGCTCATCTTTGCTACTCATTTATAAACTGGCTGGAAAATCGACAGAATCATTCCCAGGTTCAACATAGTCCGATATATCTTGTGAATTATTCAGAATGTCAGCGAAAGAAGCGAGACTTGGCTCACTCACAGTGGCCGCAGGGGATCCAGTTCATGACGAACCACCAGATATTCAGCATGCTGGCGTGGTGGTAGACGTGAAGGAAGGTGATCTGGTGGTTGTTTTTCCGCAGGATGAAAAAAAACGTGTCCATGAACTCGATGAGTTTGGAGAAGTAGTACCACCACAGGACGTTCATGACCTGCGGAGAGGATCCATCTTCATGAGAGATGCTTTCTGAGCTCCACGCAGAAAGAACCATGCAGCATGCGAAAATGTCATCAGGAATTTAAGCTCTTATCATTTTCCTTTGAGACTTGCTTCCATGCCAGCGCAACACACAACGATGAGGTCATCGCACTGACATGACTCAGATTAAAACTGACCCGCTGGCCCTCATCTGCCGGGATTTATGAGTTGTTGGAACCGGGACATTGGATTTAGAAACTGTATAGACTGGAAATAATTGAAATTGGTTCTGTGTTAGTGACCCACCTTTGTGTCCGCCGGGCCAGCGCTATGCGTGTCCTGGCAGTAGAGGTTGTAGCCGCCGTGCCACGCCGCGCTGAGGAGCTGACGACAAACCGGAGAGACCTGTGATTTTATGGTTCACCATAGAGCCGAACGGAATACTAGCATGGAGCATGTCAGAGTCGTGGCAGAGGGCACCATTTGTTAAGTATTTTGCAAGGTTGACTTGATATTCTTATATCCTACTTAGGTCTCGTGGACTGAGGCCTCACACGGTGTGTGAATTTTTCATGACCTGAGAAGTGGCTGGCAGCGTAAATCACTTTCTTCAGTGTTCAACATGTTTCCAGCCAGTCAATAGTTTGTTAAAGATCAAGTCCCTCACATAACTGGCAGAAATCTCACAACAAATATGCTGTTTAGACTGCACAAATGGATTGGATTTTAGCCAACCTCCATCTGTCAGACACAATGATCATAATGTCAGTCTTGTGTTTTTATTTTTTTCCTTGTATTTTTGTGAAGTATTGTTTATTAATGTCCTGGTATTGTCCTAGTTTACTTTTTCTGCTTTTAATACCTCAACCTAACTACCATTTTAATCCAAATACATCTGCTATATTTTCTGATCAATCCTGTTAACAGACTGTCCTTCACCCACTTTAAGTTCCTGCTCTATCTGTACTGGTTCAGGTGGTGGTGTCAGGACTGCAGACTGTTGGTCTTGCTGTTCTCCCCAAGTTCCAACCCTCCCCCTGTCCCTGGATTGTCTGCACTACTCCGTTGAAAGAACTTTGTATTGGGTTTTTAGTTTCTTCAGCACTCTGTTTAATCTACCCAGACCAAGACTTTCAGGGCCCCGAGACCGGGTTTGGCCCAAGACGAGGTGCAAGATTAAGAGGGAGACCAAACTGAGTACAGAACAAAGTAAAGGTTGGATTCAATGATGGCATTTCATTTCATTTCTCTTCTTTTGTCAGAAATAAATCAGAGTATTTATGTGATTGATACAGTTATGCTTCAGTATTCTGTATTCAGTTTGGTCAAGAATTCAAGACCGTCTTAGTCTTGGTCTCAATATGTTCTCGGACCGTCAAAGTCACCTGAGTCAAATCGGTCTGTGTGTAGTTTCAAAAAGTTACTGCATAGAGATTCATGGAAATGTAAATAGAATATGCAAGCATATTTGAAATGAATCACACTTGCAACCTATCAGATACTTGTTTATGACTTCACCAATTTATCTTATCAGATTCTATTTTCCAACCCGATCTGTGTGACCACGCCCCATGACCTCAATACCTCGTAGAACATGTAGAGGGAGAGAAGTGTGAGGCCCAGGTTGTAGCACACGAGGAGTCCTCTGCATGACAGTGGCGGCCGGCTGCTCATGTACTTGGGCCCCGTCCATACGATCAAAAGGTACATGACAGTGAGCACAAAGGTCGGCGAGTAGTTGTCAAGCAGGAGCCATCCCTTCACCTGCTGATCTGGGAGAGGGACAAACTGGATTAGCACACGCCTGCGAGCCAGAAAGATGTGTGTATTTATCTGGAGAGTTGACTTCTTGTTTAACATTGTTGGTACACAAACATCAGAGGGTAGATTCTCTGAAGACCTGCAGGGTTTGTCACCAGAATTTTAAAGTTGGAAGAGCTCATCTCACCTCGCGGACCCAGCCAGGACTCCAGGTGGATGTTGAGTGTCTGATCAAAGTGCTCCATGTCTCCTGGAAATGAATCGGACTTTAGTGATGGACTTTGTTTCCAGAGGTGTAATTTGAAGTGGCAAATTCTCCCCTCATACTCTTCATCTCTTGAGTCTGTTGCTCAATTATTCCTCCGGATCTATCGCCTCTCTCACTATTTAATACCCTGCTTGGTGGTGGGGAGTACCTTTACGTAACTGGGCTTCAACACTAGTCTTTGTGTGAAGTAGTATCAATACATCCTCAATCTCTTGATGGTGCTCTATCACATTCCACAAGCTGTTGGGGAAGCCGTCCCTTCATGAAATGCAATCCGTTCAGGGGCTTCACAGGGACCCATCATTCGTCCCTCTTGGGTTCTTCACTGAGGTGCTCTGTTATCCTTGAAGGTATTTTTTGTCAAATCATCCCACTTCTGACGCCAGCACGGGGAATGTTGAGCACCTGTCCAGGGCCTCCTAGCCTTACGTTGATAACCGAGGGCTGGAGTGTTAGAATGGTGGTCAGTACTCACTTTCTTTCAGTTGGTCCATCATATTTCTCCAACCCTTCCGGAGGTCAAGCAACAAAGCCCTGTTAGGTTCCTTTCTCTGTGATTTAATTGTTTTTTATACGCCTTTCTTGCACCTCATGTTTTACCATCCCACTTGCGGCACCATCTGAATCTGAACTTTTGGAGGGAAAAAAATCCTTGAGAGTCTTGCTCTTTAATCAGGCATTCACTGTCTATTCCTCTTTTGTTCGACTCACTTAGCCGTTCAGCGACACATGTACATTTACTCCAGTAGCTCCTCCATATGCATGACACACTACCACCCCACTTCTGAGACCATTTGTGACGAAGCATGAAGAACGCTGGTCTTGAATAGTTGGTTTAGTGGTGCTCAGGCAGCGGTACAGACTGACGGCTTAGTCACCTGATGCGAACCGTGATTGGCTGTGTTCACGGTACAAATCCCTCTTTCTATGTCATTATACGCCAATGTCACACTGCCTTTACCCTACCAACCCTGCCCTCAGTGATCTACCAACTTAAAGCCTCTCAAACCTACATCCTTCACTGGAACTGCCCTCAGTCATGTCAGCTAGCAGAAGAAATTCCCATGGTCTCATGGAGTTATGTTACATAGTGTCACCACATTTGCTAAAAACACACAAATCCAGTCCTTTGTGTGTGCAAACGGCACAGTATACAATATATATAATATATAATATATAATAATAATATATATATATCATTTAATTGCACCACAGCAGTGTTAACTCACGATTAATCACAAATTAAACTGTGCAATTAAAAAAAAAATTGTAATATTTTGGCAGGTCTAATAAGAAGGCTTAGATTTTATGGTCATCTATAAAGTACCTACATCTTTATCTTAGGAATAAAATATTTAAACTAGGGCTGTCATTAAATTGAAAATTTAATCTCAATTAATCGCTCAGTTAAACTCAGTTAACTCGCGATTAATGGCTAATTAATCACACATGTTGTATGTGTTATTAATGAAACTTAAGCCGTTTTCACCCCCAGACAGGCCGATAATGCTTTCCTCATGTAAACATTTGTTTACTCCAACAACCCAACATAACAGATGATGTCAAGAACATGCTTTAGAAGAACCTCAGGCACAGGCAAGATTCAAAAACATGCCTAAAGCCCAACATTGTAAACATTATTGGCTGCTCTTGTGTTGAATAAATCTTCCTTTAAGTCAAGCTTTAAGCTCTAGTGTGATTTAAAAAGAAAAAAAATCTATTGACAGCTCTGATTGAAATCTGACAGTGACCTGCAGAAGTGCATTGTAATCCACACCTTCTCTCAATGTGGGTCGTCATCCAATCATATGAGTCGAGTCCAGTGCACCATCCTGGGATCATTTTTCCTGAAAACCCTCACATACATGGAAAGGTCACTCTGGGAGCACATCTATTTGATACGAGTTTGCAGCAGACAGCAGCACAACATTATAATCTGCTGGTCCTGAATCAGATCATGGTGACCCACAATGCAGAGCAGCCAGTGACAGATTAACCATTAAAGCTGCCCTCTTCCAAAAAGACTTCTGTATCATTGTCCCGTGTAAGCCTTCGCTCTGATAGTGGCGATGAGCGATTGAAGTCATTCCTCATTCATTTTTTACACCCCCTTGGAAGTGACGTGAGTGTTTTTATTGAAGTGTTTAGCAAATTATTTATACTTTTTTTTTATTACTCACTTCAAAGACTCACAAGAAACTCCCCGAGCAGTTGTCAACACCTCCCACTGCAGATGAAATTTATTGTCCTTTCACCACTGTTTGATTTTATTATTGACTGCCTCAAAAAATACTGTGCCAACTATCACCATTATGACCAGTAATGAATTATAATGATGCTAATATTCCTGATATGTATACAAACTCGACTACTTCAACATGATGTTGGACAGTAACCACCACAACACTATGCAATTACATGGTAATTATCAATGCTTCCAGCAGCGGTACCGCTACTACTCTTCCACTACAAATATCAAATCACTTTCTCAGCCACCATTGTACTGCTAATTTAACCACGTGTACCCTAAAAGGTAGCACCAGTATTCCAAAATGACTGATAATAAAACTGAAATAAGTTGTTTTGTGAGCAGCCTTTCAGCAGCAGGTCACTTACATGCTTCAATATTGTCACTGTTTTCACTCATCCCACACACACACACACACCCACACACAGGCTGAGAACACACAAGCCAGGTCCATCAGTCTTATCCACCTACCTCAGTGCACAGACACGCCGGTGTTGACTCTGGGCTGAGCGGCCGATCTGAGCACAATGTGCAGCCCTGTCGCTCGGTGGAACTTAGTGGGAGGGAACTCGTGCACACATGCACCTAAACCCTGCCCAACTGTCAAATCTACGGCCACCAACACTGAAATCAGCAAACACAACTCCCAGTCAAAAACCTTACATCTACTGCGAGCGATAAAGAAGTTACTTTCATACAAACCCTTTCTTAGTTGGTATCAGAGAGGGATGAATGAGGTCTGACTAGGTCATGGGTTCATGCCCTCCACATAACGCTCTCCTGTATGAGAGGAATAAGTGGGGATAGATGGGTGCGTGTGAGAGTGAAAAGATGAAACACTCCGGATTCACAACGATAAACTACACAGAATGTATGAATGAGAGCAAGTTTCAATCTGACGTCTCATTGTTGTTATTGCAAGTCCCATAATGCACTGCAACAGTTCCAGTTTTCTTGATCAGTTTTAAATTCAATTTATATTCAGACAAATCCACGTTTTTTTGGCTCCGAGTTCAACTCTCCCATGACGTTGAGGCCTGTGACGTTTCATTATGATCGTCATTATGCTTGGAAATGCTTTGCGTCATGAAGTGCGAGACGGAAGCGCCGATTTGCTGCGCACTTATCAACAGAAGTCTGGCTCTCTGTCCTCACTGGCTGCCGCGCCGCTGGCCTGAGGTTCCTGTCAATAATTACCCGCAGCATGAGTGAAGCGGCGGTGACATGCATCACCGTTCAGTTTGGAAGGTTCCCGCGCATGTGTCGAGTCACTCGTAACACTGATCAAAATAGACGAAACAAAAACGACATCAATGAAAGACGAGATTAAATTAAATAGAGACAAAGCAATCGAGATGCGACGGTGAATTTCCGGAATAATAGTATTTGTTTTTAGTCCTCAAAACGTGAGCGATCTTGTCACTACCGCCATCTTTTGGACGATAAGAGAAATGCAGAATCGAACATCATACTACATCTTATTAGATGAAACACCATTTATTTGTCCATCTGTGGGGAAATTCCATGTGTCACAGCAGCAACAGCAAAGACATTATTTAGAGGTCATTTCAATTTGTATTTTAACAATTTATCTCATTCAACAGTTATTAGTTTCTTCACATTCTTTTTTTTAATACATACAAAACCCAATTACCTGATACCCAATTATAACAACATTATAACCATTTCTCTTCATATGAGAAGAAAAATATCCACGAAGCACCGCATAGTTAGAGATTTATTTAGACAGCAGACTGCATGATATCGCCAAAAAAAACCCATAACCATCATGTGTTAAATTCAACACGTCTCCCTGAAAGGTCCCACCACATTATCAGCGTAGCAGAGCAAATAAAATGTCTAAAACGCAGATAAAATTACACGCGATATCTACTAAAAGTGAGGCATGTTAATGAGTATTTACAACAGTCGTGATTAGAAACAGGCTACTGTACAACAGCTACTTTGAAGTCCTAGTCACATGGATAAGATTTCTTCTCCAGAGAAAAATAAATACACATCTGATTTCTATTACATCTTCTTTTGCATGTCTTAACGCTATTAAAATAATTTGCAATCATAAAAATCTGATCGGGATTATGTACACTTCGATGCAGTTTCTTAAAACACAAAATATATTGCATTAATATCAGTTTTCTCATTGGCGATGGTTTATGTGTCTGCAGGGTCCGGTTTCATTTGACCTTGTTGAGCGGGTTCCCGATGAGCTCCGGGCACTGCTCCTCACCCTTGGCGATCCTGTCACACTTGAGGAAAAAGTCATAGTTGATCTTGTCAGAGATGACGCTGTCCTGCTGGTACTGCGGGTGCGTGGACACAAACTCTCTCATCCACTTGGCCATGGTCATCAGCTCACCTGAGACAGATGGATTACAGGGACATGAAGCCACGCTCCACGCGAGCTGAAGCTAAAAGAGAAGCAGGTGATTTACCAGAGGCGCGCTTCTTTATGAGCTTCAGGTAATTCAGAATTGTGCACCGAGTGTCAACATCCACTTCCATGTTCTCCAGGTAGCAGTTAAGGATTGGCATCAGCCCTTGGAAAACTCCCTCCTGACCCACAAGGAAGAAAGAAGTGTAAACCTGATGTACAATCGACTCCCAGATAGGTTCAGGAATTCACCTTTCCGTTGATGATGGTGTCGATGCTCATCAGTGTGTACTCCTCGTTCCCACAGTCTGCGTCCGTGCCGTTGTGAGTCGAAGGGTTTCCATCCAGAACCGGGTTACAACCTGGAGGTGGAAGCAAGGAATATGAAAACGTCTCCCATGGATCATAGACGCCTGATGGTTGTGTTGGTCACCTGTGTAGATGTCCTTCCTGAAGTAGAACAGTCCTTCCTGAACAGCGTTTCTCTTCTGGGCAACCTTCATGTTCTCGTCCACCTAAGAAAAATAAAATCCGTTAAATCCAACCAGTGAAAAACGACTGACCCTCGTGGTGACCCCTGACCCTCACCTTTGACAAGGGGATGAGGAAGTCTAACTTGTAGGAAAGGATGACTCTGGTCAGCAGCACGATGAACACAACATAGGCAGCGTTTTCAAAATCAGTTAACTGAACCTGGGTCACAACAAACACAGATATTAATATGCAGAATTTAAGGAACCAGACAAAAGGTTGATGGGTCACTACCCACCTCCATGGGTCTGAACTCCACTCTCCAGCCAATGTCAGAGTTGGGAGGCGGAGGCTTGAACCTCATGGTCTGCCAGTTGGTGGACTGAAGGTTCTGCATCAGAACGATGAAGAGTGGAATCAACATTTGGCACAAGGCGCATTCCTCGAGTCACTCTCACCTCAAAGTGGTCCGACTCATTCTCATCATCCAAATGTATCTTCTCCTCAAAGACGGACAGCGGGTCTCTGATGAAGAGGTGAGCAATGTGCTGAGCCAGCGGCTTGTCAATTCCTGCAAGCAACCACCATTAAACTACTGTCCAGTGATGACATGACGTCATGCGAAACTAAGCAAGGAAGTGGCAGCCTCCTCACTTCCTGTCCTCTGGCAAAATAATTACAACACATATTTTTCATATTTCAACAAGAACCATGTGAGTTTTTCTATTTATAATCAGATGAAAAGAAAACAGTGTCATGTGTGCTGAATAGTTTCTACACTTGTGATACCTGCGTCCAGCAGCTGCTTGTAGATCTCCTCATCTATTGTTAAATCGATGTCGTTGTACTTTTCACTGCAGTTCGACAGGTAGCTGTCGATGGAATCATATCTGGACTTGAAGATTCTGTATTTGTTTTCTTTCAAAGGCTGCGAGAAAAAAAAACAAATGGTACATCATCAGCTCAATTTCATTTGACTCCGAGAGCTTCATGATTTTCTCATATATACAGATACACACATTACATGAAGAAAAACAAACCATCAATTTCTAAACCCAGAAGTCTGACATACAGCACAATACAAGTTAGTTTCAGCACCGCATCCCAACATCACTATCATCACGCTTTTCTTTTAATTGTCATTGTCTCAGATAAAATATTTTTCGGACTCCATTGGATTTTTAATGATCCATGGGACATGATTAGTTTCGGGCCCTGACATAACAACTGAATATATACGTTGTCATCTTTTGCTGTGACAAACCATTAGCATAGAGGTTTGAGCCAATACAGACCCCTAGTGGTGAGCGCAGTAATAAAATGACACAAATGCACAGTCCTTGAGGTGGTTCATAATTAGTTATATTTCTCCTCACATTTAAAATACTCTGGAAAGATTTTTTTTAAGCTGCACCTTGAGTCCACGTTCCTCTTGTGTCCGGTCATCTACCGAGGCAGAGATGACTCCCCAGCGGCAATCGATATCTGACACGTAACCTCTGTAGAAGGGCGAGGCAGCACTTAGTGCCATCTGAATGAGAAGGAAAACACACATGGCTTGAATTATTCAGCGACCCAGAGGAGTGGCCAATGAGTAATAAACACTTTGGCAAGTATAATTAAAAGTTACGTAAATAAAATTAGGTTAGATGGAAATGCATTATAAATAATATTTATATGAATTTATGTATTCGATTTTGCGTCTTTAAGGTGCCCAACAACAGACAACAGTCTACAATTCACTCACTCACCACGATGGGGCAGAACGGTGCAAGTTGGTCGTAAAGGTATCTGGCCTCGGCAATGCTGCAAGCCTGGAATGTCACCTACAGTCACAAGCAGGAGCCCAGTCAGACTGAAGTACATTAATATGTCACCTATTCGGACAGTTAAGCTGCATCGACAGACTTCAAAGGCTGAAAGAAGTCGGCGACTTATAGATAAGTCAGTACCTGCAGACAGCAGTTGCCCATGCCGAAGCCCATGGCGTCCATGTAGATGTGGTCCGGCAGAGCAGCCCTTGCCGCTTCGCCGTCATCTTCAGGAAACTCTTCCACGAATGGAGACGGAGTGTTCTTGTCTTTGTAGACTGGAATGGAAAAATTGAAGCGAGGAAGGTGCGTTTTATCAGACAACATAAAATGAATAAGCCGTGAAGTAGAGAAAACAAGTCGGGGTCTGCTGGCAGTTGGTCACATATACTGTATTTATCCATATATAATCAGTTGGAAAATAGCTGGTGGCACATGATCAATGTAAAAGTGACAACACACACGATTACTTTGTTAGCTTCCAGGATTAACTTCCCACAATCTAAGATAGTGATAGTGAAGCCACCAAAATCCCCTTCACAAAGATGGCTGCCGGCATGTTTGTTGTTGGGGAGTATTCAACAGTATTGCCGGCCAGTAGCTAAAATCTCAAATGTTATGGGGAACTAATGGTGCTGAAATAAATGAACAAACAAAATGAAACTCGACTTGTGTTCACTCACTTGGTACGTTGATTGCAACCTTCTCTCCTCTTCGGTGGCGAATATTTCGGGTGAGTGTGCTGATGGTGCAAATTGGAATCACTACAAATGTGACTCGCTTCGATTCATCGGTGCGTTCGCAGATGGAAAATACCTGAATCTTGGATGTCTGTTAATGGCTTCATCAGGGAAAAACAGTGACTTTGACGCCCCCCTCTCGACTGTGGTGGGCTTGTGCTCGGGCCTGGTGAAGCCGGGGCAGCCTAACCTGGGCAGGGGACATAGATATTGCTTTTGGTTCTTTCAGATCCAGACAAGTAAAAAAATAAATAAATAAAAATAAAGTACCTTGGAAATGAGGTGATTGTGCAGAGGGTCTCATTCTGGCTCAGAACAGCGGAAGCCTCTCGCCGTCTCTTTCCCATGTTCCCCTCCACAGTGTTGAATTCTGACATGGTCCCACCATAGGGCTGCCCTGGAGTTCCTTCGATCATGTAGCTGCCATACTCTGGTCTCCAAAGTGTGGGATGGCTGAAAATATAAATAACAATTGGTGTGCTGAATACACCAGGAACATCCTCTTGATCTCGTGTCAGGCCGAATGAATGTGACATATTTGTGCATCAGTGTGTAAACAGCCATGTGTGCGACAGAGGGCGAGTAATGAGGAATGCATGGTCTCTACTATCCCCACTGCCGCTGGTATTACCCCTTGATGAAGTCGGCTCCACAGATTTAAATCGCCACCATGGATGGCAGGACAGGCATAACTCTCTCAGGCTTGTTCAAACACATTGTGGAGCCAGCAGGGAATTAATCTTTTTTAAAAGAAACATCACCACAGTTTGGGCTTGTCTCCAACATTCCTTTCATTCTTTGACGGATGTCACTAGAGAGAGGACTGTGGATCGATGCTTCACTCTAAAAACTTGTTTAAGTGGGCTGCATGCAGTTCTGAAATAACAAAGTCAGCAGCTATTTAACCCTTAAAATTTGAGATGAGCCGTACAATAAAGTTTAACTAAACCAAGAGAGAATTTTCTGCGAGGATTTGATGTGACACATTTTGAAGCCCTGACATGTCACAATTTTTTTATTACAAAATTAGGCTTGAACCAGAGTGCTAGATGAACTAAATGACTAAATGTGATGGCATGTGTTAACACTACAATTGTGGAAGCAAAAATATTTACTTTGCGAGGAAACAAAGCGCTTTGACAGAGAGCAAAAACTACTTATGTTTCTTTAACAATCTACCCCCCCCCCACAGTCACTGTCTTTTGTGGATGAATATCAGTCTACACAATAACAAAGGCAAATTAAAGGAAGTGCCATTCATGCCTGTGGCTGGAATATTGCTTAACAATGTTGCGGTTTATGTTTAGATTGCATTTTTATTAAGATTATGTCATAGAGCAAGTTCATTATGAAAACTCTCCAAGCTCTCTCATTTGGGAAAACAGTCACACTATGTAGCATCTTTAAATTTGACACAAAGGTTTTGATATTTTCTCATACATTATTATTATTATTTTAAACAATCTTGATCCCCCCCCAAAAAAATCAGGTCAAAGGGCAGTGGCACTGAGCGACTTCCAGGTCTCTAGTCCATCACAGAAAATTCACCCACTGGCACATTTGACTCATTGAAAGAGGTGCTCTTTGGTTTAACTGCAACAAATACAAGAACGTCTGTATAGGATTTGCATGGACTCTTTAAGAAGGGCGCGGTGCCTCCAGGCACCAAAGTCTGAAAATGTTTACATTGAGGTGTTTTCATCCAGCTGAAGGAGTTAGAAGGCTAGAGTTAGAAGGTTTTGCAAATGTCAAAGTTGAATTATAAGACGCAATGGCCCAATTATGCCATGTTATGTAAATGTTATGTTATGTTATGCTTGACATAGAACGATGGAAAGGAGAGGGGGGAAAAAAACTTGCTCATCAACTTCACCTGCCCCTTTTGAAATTAGACTTTAGATAATTTCACAGAAACAATAATATTGTTGTTCCGGATCCAAGTTGTTATAGCAATGACAGACAAAAAAAAAAGAGTTTTCTTTTACTTACTTAGGATTTATCTTTTCACCTTGTTCTTGGAGGGTTTCCAGAACATCGCCACCGTTCAGGACCAGTCGCACCTTTTCGTCCTTGTCATCCAGCTCCACCAACATGTACTCCACCTAGACGAAAAAATATTTAAATGTAAATGGTCAAGAAACATTGAGCTTGTAACCCCTTTTATAGTGATACGCCAAACCTGTTGCATAAATGCCTGTCCCTTATTTATGTTGCCTTTACTTTAAGGTGGCTTTGGTGTAATCCGCCGTCTCAAAGAGGGATTTATCTGTAACAACTTTCCATCATGCCAAAAAGTAATGAATTTATTGAACTATACGTACACGGTAAACTCAGTGAAGTTCTTTAGTAACAATTAACAATTAGTAACACCAAGTCTAAACACCTAATGTTTTGACTGAAGATGTCAAGTGTTTATGTTACAAATGTTTATGCTTGAGGGAAGTACCATAACAACCAAAAATACAGATAATACAAATTCCCCAACTGCCGTGAAACTGTCGTTTTATTCATCCCCTTTCGATATTAAGAGATATAGCTAGTTACTAAACATTTGGGGACTTTATGTAAACAGAAGCCTCAAAACAGGAAAAGCTGTGCTGAGATCACATGAGCATCCCCCCACACAAAGGCGCTTGAAGAGTATTCAGCCAATATGGTAGTTATTTGTCATCGTCCTGTAGCTCCAGGATCGACTGCTGCAATCTTTTGTTTTGGACAACAGCCATTCAGCACAAGGTAAACAGTTACTTACCTCGTCACCCCACTTCAGCACATCCTTCTGACGTTCCTTCACTTTGTTGTAAATGTTCAGAAACTGGATGATCCCGTGTTGTCTAATATGGTCTGCATACTTCTTGGTTTCGACCCAATTCAGTGGCGATCCCTGTGACAGCAAACCCATCTCAGAATCGCTGGATAGAACCCCGCCGCCGGCTGATGCCTCCGCTGCTGCCTCAGTGAACTTGCACGCCGGACGTAGCTAGCTAGCCAGTTGGACCAACTCGCAGGAAGCAAGCATGAAGTAAATGCGAGTTCTGGAGTCGTTGCTGTGATATTTTGTATCTCGCTGTGTGTGGTTAACGGGAGAGTCCGACGGGCGATGAAAGGTAACCGGTCAGACGAGGAAGGCCGTTGTTCATCACCCGCTAACGTTAGCTCCGGTGAAGCACAACCACGCGTGTTGGTATCCCACCACACGGCTCCGCTACTGGCTCGTTTGGACCTGACAACCACACAGAGCTTTGGAAAGCGCAGTCCACCGCTTTTCAGACTCCAGGAGGAGAAGACAGTCCGCTGCAAAAGAGTTGAGCGATTGTATATAAGAACGCCCTCCTGGCGCTACACATGCATACGTCATTATGACTCAGCACTTCTGGCCGCGTGTCTCCGCCCACTCATCTGTCCGTGTAAAGGTGGTAGGTGATATGTTCAATGACCCTCGGAAATTATCCCAAAGGCTGCAACTCGGAAGCCCGAACGGACTTCTCATGACCTCTTCATGTCCTCAGCTCCGCTTCTGATACCTGCCATCTCCAATATACGTTAGATGACTCGGCTCTCTGTGCATCCGAACATCTGTTTAATATATGAATTGTGTGTGGGGGCAACTGTGTCCTTACCGGAAGTTCCTCTCCTGCAGATTAGCATACAAAAAAGTAGTGCAGAAGTTCACGTTCAATGTCTTTAATGCTCTACAAAAATCTATTTTGTTCTCAGCAGACAAACCTTTTTAACTTGAATAATTACATATATTTCATGCCCAGAGCTTTTTTGTTGTTGTTGTTGTTGGAAGCTGCAAGCTTTGCGGTTTAGTTACCTTCCTAAATTTTGGCCCCAAAAATCTTTGTGTCATATTTCAGCATAAAAAGTACAAGTCATGATTACACCAAAATAGCAGGTGCGACGGAAGCAATACTTGCAAAGTCATTCTACTTAAGTTCATGACACACCTCTTCGTTTAGTGACTCATTCATAATAGACGTCTCAATACTGTCTGCTTTGGATGATAATAATCAACGTTTGAACGTATGAAGCCGCACCTTCCAGTCCAACGTGTCTCGATGAAACTGGGAGAGAAATCCAGATTTTCTAGGTTATTGTGGTTGATGGTAGGAAGGCGTGGTAATACAGTAGCTCAATTATATAAAATCATCTGCTCAGCAACTGGTCACAAGGAAAACTTCAAAAGAGGAAAAAAATGCATTGTGAAGCAACTTTCAATCTGTAACAAACATAAATTGCAGCAACCATCAATCTATAGCTACAAATGAAATACTTTTTCAGCTTGGACTATACATTGTATATTCCATCAGTGGTTCATGAGTTAACTTAAACATTCTTTTGTATGAGGTCATGATGGAAAAGCAACTCTCAGTCGTTGGAGACTAAAGGGAAGCAGATGTTAAGAGTGTGGTATGTTCTTTTCTATGGAAAAAGTCACATGCATCTTGAAGTGCTCTAAAACATCTGCGAGAAACATACATTCGGATCTATCCCCTTCCTGAAAGCTTTGTACTCTTTTTATTCCAAGACGTAACACGTAAGTGATGCTCAATTCTTAAAAGCCAATCAATAAACCACAGCTCAAGCTGTTGTGTGTGTTATTTCTTTAATTTAAAAACAAAACGTGAGTCGCCAGGTCATTCCCAGGCGAGCTCAGGCACATAGCGTTCTCTTTAGTTACATTTAATTTTCATACAAAACATTTGAAACTTCCATTCAGTCCACTTCTAACGTTTATCCACAAAATGTTTTTGCTGTAAAGAGAGCATGTATGATGATCACACAATCCTGCTGCTGTAGACCTACTTCCGATATGCTTGACCACCGCTTTCATTTCCTTCTGTTCAAGTATCTGAGAATCACAGTAGCTTTTGTCACCAAAACGGGACTCCTTTCCCACTAACCCCAGGGCAGATTTCAGTGTTCAGTTTCATTGCTATAATTGTGTACTTAAATAAATAGACTTCTAATGTTGCAGCGTTTAATTGGCCCCAAAAGGATACTGATATTTCCAGCTTTTCTCTTTCATAGACATTCAATCCCCTCATTTTTAAACTTTTGGGTTTGTTATTTTGTGAATCTGAAAAGCTGATTAGTAAGCCCAACGGAAAGGATTTCTGGTTGAAAAGCTGGACAGACTTCGATAAGTACACTATCATCAATAGCGCTGGTTATATGCTGACTGGTGCAGAACAAACTGAACTGGCCCTTGATTCCCTTGTTTTCCTCGTGGGGATGGTTACAACACAACAAGATATGCCGACTGTTGCTTCTGGCAATTCATCATCTTCAGTCCATTCATTGAGGTCTGGGTTGTAAACTTGAATGCATTTCTTGTACTTCTTCTCGCCCTCGTTCCACCCTCCCAGGAGATAGATCTTGTTGTTAAACATGGAGATACCAGCTGTGCTAACGCCCGTGTGAAGAGGGGTTACGTAGCTCCACTGCCCGGAGTGAGGGTTGAATGACTCCACGGCAAGCACATCCACCCTCTCTCCACGACCGCCAAGCTGGCTTCCACCGATGACGTAGGAGCGATCTCCGACTGTGGCGGCGCAGTGCCAGCCGCGCGGTGTGCTCAGGCTGGCCTTATCCTGCCAGCTGTCTGTGGATGGGTCATACGAGCACACAGCTCTGGAGTAGGCATTGTTGATGTAGCCTCCAGAAACAAGGATCTTGCCATCGACGACAGCGCTGGCATGGCAGCAGCGGGGGATTTCCATCGCTGATTTCATTTGCCACTGGTTGGAGGACGGGACGTAGCACTCCATGGAGGCTTGAACGCCGTCAGCATTTCGGCCACCAATTGCAAACAATAGGCCGTTGAAGGTGTTGAGGCTGAAGTGGGTCCGCTTTTGGATCATGTTGCTCAGATGAATCCAAGTGTTGAATCGGGGGTCATACCTTGGCAGATGAAAGAAAACAATTAACTCCCATGTCAACAATTGGATTAACACTTTAGCACACACAGAGTTTTAGAATGATTTGAGTGAAAATCTTCTCAACATAGAGAAGGTTCATAGTCTTACCTGCAGAAATTGCTAACAGCGTGCTTGGCCTGGTTTCTTGCATCATTTTGGTCCTCACCTCCGGCCACGTAGAGGAAGCCATCCAGCATTGCCACACACTGGTTAAAGCTCTTTGCTGGCATTTCTGTCAACTTATTCCATACATTATCCGCATCCCTGTAGAGAACGTCTTTGCTGAGAGACTTCTCCGTCAAAGCTGGGCGTCCGCCCACAGTGAGAATCACCTTCTGGCCACCTCGCACCTTGGTTCTACGTGACTGAAGGATGTTCTGCTGGTAGGGCAGCAAATGGTAATTCATGGCGTCAACAAGTAGGCGGTGGCACTCAGGGTCCTGCATCATTCTAGGCACGTTCTGAATGTGATTAACCAGGTCCTGGGCGGAAATGGTGCCGAAGCGGATGTGAGTCAGAAGATCTGCGGCGTACTTCAACCTCTTCTCATCAAAGTCCAACCATTTCATTGCGATCTGGAAGGCGGTGACTTCAGAGGGGAGTTGCAAGGAATCGTCGGAGAGGAAATCGCTGATCTGCTCATAGGTGAGCTTCAGGAACTGTTCCATCTCGGAGAACTCGATGAAGTTCTCACGCATAAACTTCTGCGCTGCCTGCTTGGTTTCTTTAAGGTTGTAGGCGTCAGCGATGTTTGCCACGTACATGCAGTTCTCCACGCTGAGCTCCTGCATGAGGAAGTCGCTGCACATCTTCACCAAGGTGTTGATTTGCAGCAGCATGGCTGCAGCAATGGTGCTGCCAATGCTGTACAGCGACAGGGTGAGCTTTCCAGAGTATGCATAGGTAATGGCTGTTGCTAAGCCGACAGGTGAGAGGTCATTCAGCTCAATCTTCTGGAGGGCTGAATCCTTCTTCAAGATGTTTTTAATGTACTCGCTGCAAGAGGCCATGACAACCTTGTGGACGTCGAAAGACTTTGACTTGGTGGCTACTGTCAGGTCACAGAGGAAGCTCTCGTGCCTCATGGTGCTCAACCCCTCCAGAAGGTTGGGGGCGTAAACGGCATCTGTAACCTCAGTGGAGATGCAGTTGAAGCCGTTTCCTCCTTCCAGCAATGTGTTGAGCCCATTGATCTTGTTGACAGGGCTGTCCTCAACCATGATGGCCATCTCATTGATGTCTCCTTTGCTCTTCTTGGTTGCCTTGTTCTTTTTGGGTGCCATGGCTGTAGCAGCAGTTCACAGCCCAGACCTTCTGAAAATAAAAGCAGCAATAATCAGAGTCGACACACGAGGAAACTCACCAAACAGCAATGGACGGTTTCTCTTTCTAGATCATTTTAGTCACTAATTTTTAAAGGTTTCATTTCAGGTCTGAGGTATGAGATCAACATTCCATAACATTTTTCACTTTTCCACTTATACCTCAAGAACACCAGCAGTAGCCCTACTTTTTTAGTTGTGTTGTGCATTATGTTTAAAAGGGCCCTCTAGCAATACCTGAAGATGAAGGCGCGTCTTTCCTCATCGACTGATTTAGTCACAGTAAATAAAGAGAGTAAGTTGCAAGTCAGCTTTCTTGCAGCTGTTACACTTTACAATGAGCGTTGATCTTAATGGACACACCCACACACACGCACAGATTTGTCACACTCTCTTTGTGGGGTCTGCTCATTGACATAAAGCTTAAAAACATTATTTCAATGGTTGCGATGCCTAACTTTTATATTTAAGGTTTACACAATAGTTGTCATCAATAACCGTCATCATCTGAATGCTTTTTGGATGCAGTCATTTTGCAATAATGATACTGGTTCTTTTAACAATTTATATTCAGTTTGTTTTTGGCTTCATTCAAGTTTATTAATGTCAGATTTCAGTTGTCTATTTCACTGTGATGACACTTCCATTTAGTTCCCCACATATTTGTCTCGACATTTATATTCATTTAATCATTACCAGACAAATGCATTTCCATTCAAATTATGGTGTTAAATTTCTACATTCATATGCATAACCATCCATATGTGATTCCCACCTTGATGCCCACAGTGTGGTGAAACAAGAATGATGCACACAACAAGAGGTTTTTAAAAAGTTTTAAATCACACTGTTGCTTTGTCTATTCTTTCATCATGACTGCTCTTGCGGCAATGGACATGATCATGATGAATAATACGCTTCTGTAACACAGTGTATCTGAGATGCAAACAGCTTTTCTTGACTCTCCATCATAAGTTGGTCAGCAGTAGTTATTTATTATTTTAACAAATGGTGGGTGGATCCAGAGTCAATAAATGTAGTACAACTGAGTCACTTTACCTAAAAAATGTCAACAATATCCAAGCTTCCGAAAAAGTTACATACATTTTCTCATTGTCTCAGAAGCATAAACCTTAGATCAAAAATAAACTTGTAACGACTGTTACGCTTCAGCATTACAAAGGTTGTGGACAATAAGAAAACAGGCTGCAGGCTGTCAGACCCTAAAAACCATGTGCTGTTCCGGGTGATGGGTGAGTGCGTCAACATGCTGCATCTGTCACATTTTATCAGCGGTATATCCAGGAATAGCATCTCTGGACAGCCCACTCATGACGTTCCTTTTATAGACTTGAGCAGCGGGCCTCGTGTCCACATGGAGCTACGCTTCTACAAATCACAAACACTCTTTTTTTTTTTTTTTTCAATTTAAAACATGATAGTTCTCATTTTACTCATTGTTCATCACAACCATTGAAATACATTGCTGAACTCAGATAAGTGGTTTTTGGATGGTCACTTAGTGAATAATCTTGTTTTAACTCAATTATACTCACACCTAAATCACCCACTAAAAGTTCCAAGAATGTGACAAGATAATTTGCAAGTCAAAGGGCCACTAGTGAAGCTCAGTCTACTCGAAAGATACAGTTTGAATGAAAGTAAATTACAAGTAAAATGCTGTCTCATACCTGAAGAATGAAGTTGAGGTCGGGGAAGATGGATCTTGTACCTCCAGTTACTGGAGCAGGCAAGAGAGACCAGTAGTCACCTCTGCTGGGGCAGAAAAACAGTTAACTCCTCCTCTGCAAGAGTGAGTGCCAATCACAAATTGTGTGAAACGTGTGGCACCCAGCAAGGACACCCCCCTCCCTGACAACCATGGTGTCCTGCAGTGGCCTTCCATCAGACGATGTCAACAATACGCCGATGAAATCATCAATGGGTGTGCTGTGAATGAAATCCTTGAATAATGACCAACACAGATGTTGACGTGAACTTGCATGAAAGTATGAATAAATAAATAAAAGTCTTTTAAAATATAAAGGGAAAACAATACAATTGAAAATGTCACATTTAAATATATGGTGGCGTACGAGGCCAAATGTTTCAATATTGAAAATATGAGTAAAATAAATTCAATAGTAAAACACATAAAAACATGGTTTCACTTTTCTTTGCTGTAAGAAAGAATTCATGGAATTTTCATGAATTGTGTGGCCATATATAGGACATTCTAGGTTTTGAATATTATCTAGAATTATTATTATAATGTATAAAACGTCATGCTAAACATCAATAACAGTTAACCAGAGGTATAAAAAGTAATTTGACCGCATTTTCTGTTATAAATGATGGGGATTTTTACTCACACTTAAAATGTGCGCGCATACATGCTAAAATCTCCTGACGTCATTGGTTGACTGCAGTGATTTTGTATTGTCAACATTGATTCTGTAGTCGATCTGTGCAGTTATAATTCAATGACTTTGCGCCAACAACAGCGACAGAACTTCCCGGAGCGAAGTGACGTACTTAAATGTCTCATTAACGAGCGCGCGCCTCCAGGTGTGTGCGCGTAAACTGGCGTGATGGCCGGAAGCTCGGGTGTATTGAAGAAAGTTCTGCGACTCAAACTGCAGCTCAAAGAGGCAGCAGGACCAGACACGGTGGGTTCGAAAAGTCAGAGATCGTTTTACACCTATTTTGGTAGATTTTGTGAACAACTATATCAAACACTTTACCGTGGTTTTTGCGCGCTGGTGTGGCAGTGACTGAAGCGCGGAGAATCACGTGATCATAATTTCCTACTGTTTTCATTCATCAGATGAATCATGCAACCTTTGCGTGTTTTAGTGACTTTTAGTGACTTTTGTTTAGCCTTTTACAACAGTTGAAACTTGTGCTGAAATATTAGTCTAGAAATAAGTAGTGGTTATTTGTCTCATCAATCTGCATCCAATCTCTTCATTTATGATTATAATATTGTCAGGTGCAATCATTTGTTTGGCTTGATTTAAATAGTGAAATGCAAATATAGTTCATTAAATCTATTTAACCCAATATGGCAATTGTTAGTCCATGCCAGAGTTTGAAGTCAAAAGTTTTTTTTTTGCTTGTGTTAGCCATCATTTGCAAAAACATCATTACATCTTGTACAAAACATTTGAAAATCCACTCTACAATGAGAGCTTGTTACAGTTGAACATGCGTGTTGGCATCCCAGCGCTTCAGAGGGGGTCACATTGTGAGAAGTGGGCGGAGCTTTACTGCTATAATTGGAAACCAGTGCAGTTGCCTGACTGATGGCAGCTGTCTGTCAACAGGCCGCAGTCGCCTGTGTTTTTAATAGTGGAGGGACAGTTCCCGACAATAACGGACTATAAACCGGCGCGTTCCACTCGGTGATACAGACACTTTCATTAAAGTTGAAGTCAAACACGGGTACGAGAGGCCATTTTTAGTCCATGATATAGGAGTCGCCTGAGTGGGTGTGTGAAATGCCAAACATAGATTGTGGTCTGAATGCAAAATCAGCAACTGTGGAAATCCAAAACCAACAGACCCTTATTTGGTTTGACAGGTTTTGCTCAATCAATAACTGCTTACTACTACTACTACTATTGCTACTTGCACCATAAACTGGGTAATACAGTTTCACCTAATTTTGATATACATTTAACTAACTCCAATAACTTTTGTTGTCCAAGATTACCTCCCCTGCAATCCTGCATCATAGTTACTCATTCAATTCCCATGTCTTCTCCAGGTTTTGAAAGCATTGCAGCAACTCAGTGATCTGGATATCACATTAGATATTCTCACCGTAAGTGTCTGTTATCACACAAGCTTACTGGTCACTTTTCAGCAGCCCTCACTTCATTCTTTCCATCATGACAAGGAAACTGGAATTGGAAAAACCGTCAACTCCTTGCGCCGACATGAAGAAGCTGGAGATGTTGCCAAGTCACTTGTAAAAGACTGGAAAAAGCTACTGTCCAACACGACTACAAGGTAAATTACTTCATTGAGAAATATGACATTGTACATTATTGAAAAATGTATTAACAGATACATAATAGCATATAACAATGTGCATGTATTCCTACCTTTTGTATTTTTTTTGCCTACAACAGATTTATTGTATTGCACATCCAACAAGTAAAATGCTTTTAATTTCCATTCCAAACTAATACCTTACATTTGTGTTGTTTCCCACCAATCATTTATACAGTTTTACTTTATTCTGTCTTAATTCCATTATTTTGATTTTTATTTGTTGCTTAATTTTATTTTACCTCCTTTCTTTATTCTTCTAAATGTCTTGATTTTCCAGTTTAAGGCTACAAGGAGCTTGCATTCTTATGTCACGTTGCACAATTAAATCCTCCTCACATTGGATATGGGTGATATGTCATAAATTGTGTAAGTGGATGTCTGTCCCCATATATGATTTGATCGACTGGACACCTGTCCAGAGTGTCCTTTGCCCTAAGCAGCTGGGGCAACAAGAGTTGGTGCATTTTTAATGTAGTTTTTCTACTGTCACTCACAATAAAACAGTATTTTTATAATTCATTTTAGAATGTCTATTCTAAAGAATGACAAGAGAGTTTGGTATATTTAATAGTTCCCTATTTTTTGTGTCATTTTCTTGTGATTTAATTTCAGCCACACAGAAGAGGTATCTGATGGACTATCTCAGCCACGCAGACTGGGTGACTGCGAAAGCCTGGATAAGGGAGGTTTTCTGGAAGATGATTTTAATAACAATTGTGTAACATCAAAGGGGGTGGAAAGTGAGGAAGAATATAAACATAGAAAAGAAAATAACAAAAGAAAAAGGAAGGAGAACCAAAGGGACGAAAAGCATTCGTATGAGATGGTCCAGAGGGAGAAGAAAAAGGCCAAAGACAAGGATGGAGACTCGGATTCCAGACCTCATGACAGAGCTGGTGCCAATTCAACAAGAGCTAAATCCGAAACTCAAAACCATCAGTCAAATAAAAAATCACAACCGAAAGAATCCTCGCAGGACAAGCCATCAGATGGGAAACCTTTAAAAACACTGCTGAAAGTGGACAGTGCAGAAAACCGGGAAGTGACATCAGAGCTCCGGAGCTCAGAGAGGAAATACAAAAAGGGCAAAGACGTGGAGCTTCAAATCAAATCCAAAAATGAAGAAGGCGAAGAGGACCCCCCTTTGTCTTTTGAATCTTGCCTAAATTACGACGCGCATCTTTCAAAGAGGTGCCGGCGGGCTGTGAAAAAAACACCCAAAAAGACTGAAGTAAAACAAAAAAGCACAAAAACGCCTGAATCTGTCAAACCTGTGAAGTCACCCGAGAAAACTGCTACACCTGCATCACCTCAAAAGGTATCCTGGTATTTTTCCAAGTTGGATTGTTTGTTGAAATCTGTTTCTGGCAGGGTTTCATGGACAACCTGATCAACATCCCGTTACCAACCGTCCTGCTGGACTGTGAAAACCCATCCAGTTTTGAATACTACGAGAGAAAAGGTTCATTCATGTATTTTTCCCAATTATTTTCTGTGAAACTTAAACTTCTTTTTTTTTTTTTTTTTTTTTTTTGAAGTTGAGAAAAAGTCCTATGAGGTCTTGGATGAGTCCACAGTCTTCACGGGTCAGCGACTGAACAAGAAGATGCAGGTCTACTCCGGTGCCAAGACCGTGTTCCTCCCGGCCATGATGAGCTTATACCAGCAGTGTATCCGCACCCTGCAGAACAACATCGATTGTAAGTGTCTCAATCCACAAAAACAGAATCACAAGTTGATGGAAAAAAATTTCCGCAGTGCTTTATGAAACCGGTGGAGTCCCGTTCGAAGTCCTGGAGCCGGTTTTGGAGCGGTGCACTCCGGAGCAGCTGCTGCGCATAGAAGAATTTAACCCAGTAAGAATGTTTGGTCTGAATAATTTTAGAGAGAGTCAGTTCAGCGGGGCACCTGCCTGTGCAGCGCCTGTGAAGCTTGTTCAACACTCACAAAAGCCTTGACGCTTTTTATGTAGTCTACCGACACCTTCAAAAAAATCGAAATGTCAAACAGACACTGCCTTATTTAGCACTTGTGTGATCACCGACTCCTGAGGAAAAAAAAAACTCTTGCCTTCTCCCTCATCACAATCTGTAATGTTGCGCACCTGATTGTGTGAAAATTTCTTCCTGTGAGAGAAAGTTTACTGCAATTAATATGTATTATGTGGATCAATTTCTTTTTTTTCACTATTTAATTAATTGAAATTTATATCCCAAAGTCTCTGCTATAATTTTTAGTCTTTTTAGGCTGTGTGGTGTACCACTCACAGAATTTGATTAACTTGCAAAGTAATGCAAGTTAACATTTTTCTGTCCATCAAAACCTTTGAGACTAAAAAGGCCACCCCATCTTTCACCCCTAACTCGCTACAGAGTTTAATAATATAGAAATAAAAAGGCAAAAGGACCCTGTCCGAATATACAGGAGTGATGATAAGTTGATAAAATCTTAATGAACAATGGTGTAGGATTGTCAAAAATGAAAAGCTCAATGTAGGTCCAAGTTCAGCCGTTTTAAAGGTTTGATCTGAGCAGTGAAGTTCAGTTCTGCAGTTGTACAGTTGAAATGTCAATGCGTAGAGTGAACGATCAGCCATATGTTCATTCTAAAGCTGAAAGGTATATTGATTGTAAGGATGTAGCATGAAGCAACACAACTTGTCCTCACACACATGTTCAGACACATGTATCATGGTTCAAAACCCAGAGAATTTGCTGGTGAAGGGGCGAGTCACATTCTTTAACGCTCATTTGCTTTTTGGGCTGTGGGTAGAAACCTCAGGGCTTCAACCGGTTTGTCCACATAGCACATGTCTTCCAGAATGTTCAGTGACTCCAGCACTTGAGTTTGATTTGACCTTGCTGGTTCAACTGTCCTTGACTCGCCTTTGCACACCTGTGTATTCATGGGAGCTCTTGTGTGAATATTGATCAGTCAGTGACTTAACAGTGCTTGTGTTGATTCATACGATAGTTCTCAAACTAAAGTCTAGTTTGCATATGAATATATTTTTACTGAGTGTCCAGTCACTATGACCTCCTGTGTGTCACCATTCCTCAGATGTACATCGGTGAGACAGACCACTTATGGGGCAAACACTGTCAGCGGGACTTTAAGGATTCTAAACTGCTTGAGTATGAATCATGGAAGGAGATGTACGTCCGACTGTCGGAGGAAAGAGAGAAGAAGTTCCAGCGGCTGAAAAAAAGCATCGCGTCTGCTCATTCCAGCAGGCCACAGGGTCGGTGCCTTGTACCAAATATGGAGCCTGATATTATGTTATATGTTGCACGTCTACTTTATAGGTCGACAGGTGAAGATGGCGTTCATTCACACCGTGGCAAAACCTCCAAGAGATGTGCGGATTCAACAGGAGATCCATGGTACTGCAGTTCAACAGCCGACCTGCAGGTAGTTTGGAGTTCCTCTAACACAATGTTTACTGGTTAAACCAGGTTTACTTTTGTTCCTTTTTCTTGCTTGTTTTTTTCTTTCGTGCTTCATTCCTTTTTGTGATTCTTCCTCTTTCTTTTCTGATTTTCACCTGTCAAACGCCTCTTCAAATCAATGAGAGTAAATGGTTGACAATAGAACACTCAGGAATACGGTGAGGTCAAACGGGTGTCTATGTGGAAGTTTTTAGGTTCACCCTGTTGGTGCTGTGTTTTGCGTGACTGGATTAACATGTCATGAAATTTAGTGTAAAGACTCATGAGAACAAGTCAGTGCCGAAGACCGAACCCCCCAGATCTACTAATGCCAGTGCAGCAACCAGCAATAATCAGGACCCTCGCAAGAAAACAAGTAAGAGCTCACCCATGATGTGTGTGTGTGCGCGCGCAATATCAGAACAAGGAATTGTACAGAGAGTATAGAGGCTACCCACGTACACTCATGCTCTGGTTTCACGCAGAAGTTGCTCCAATGATGGCCAAGTCCTTGAAGGCGTTCAAGAAACAAATGGGACGAAGATGACTTTGATGGACAAGTGGTTGTTTCGTGACTTATTCATTTGGTGGTTTGGTCTGACCTAGACGACATGAGATTTGTTAATGCCAGAATAAATATCAATTCAAACCTTAAAGGTCTTCATCTTTAACCCGGGATTTGCATCTTAGGATCTCTGTCTCCATCTAGCGGCTGAACAATACCTCCAATTCTTTTGCCAGGATATTGTCTTCCTAACGTCCAGGATCTAACCCGTCACTCCTGTTTTGAGACCTAAATGTTAGTCTAGCCTCCCCAAATTTGTCTCCACCGTACCACAGAGTAAAACTATAGCTGAGTAGCTATCTATACACTGCATCTAAGTGATCAAGAAATCTGGACAAATCTTTATCTTTGTAATTCATGTTGGTCATGTTTGTTTTAGTAAACGTGGGTGTTGTTGGCTTAATGTTTGAAAAACAATGTTGTTTGTCCCTTAATTTCAACTGGTGATGTTGAGCCTTTACTCTTTTCACTGCATTAACAAAAAACCTTTCTTTCACTTTTACTATGATTAAAAAACATGTACAAATAAAACCCAGTCAGTTGCAATTGAGGCCTGCAACAACATTTCTCCTGAAGTGTTGAAACAGCTGTTCAGTACAAAAGCGGGAAGTGGTGGAAATGGCAGCAGCTCTCATCAGCACCTGTGACACCCTGCTGACACTCGACATTAAACTTGTGATTCAAAGAAGTAACGGTCTCATCCCTTTGTATTAAAACTTGATCATGTACTGGATAATATTTGAAATACAATGCTGCTCCTGAGCCGCCTGTCATTTGTGATTACAAATTCTCTTGCTTTCTCTTCTGCCATGATCAAATCAAAACGATTGTATTAAAAACTAAACATGGCTGAGGGAATGCGACAGCAGAAGTGAGGCTGTGGTACAGAAATGTGAATCAGGCAACTGCCTGGGGGCCCCAAAAGCCCCAGATTCACTGAGTGGTGATTGGTGTGGGGGGGAAAGCGTGACTGAGTTTGGAAACAATCACTGATATTCATCACTAATTGACACGCTGAATAATGTTCTGCTGATCGTATCATCTTGAGGCACTGAGGAAGACGAGGAGCCACATTTTAGATTACAATGGGATAGGATTGTTTTACAGGCTTGTTGACACTTTTTGGGTGAGTTGTTTTTAATCCACTTTTCCACACTTGTCCCCACATTCCTCGGCAGATTTTATAGTCTGCCCACGACTGACGATTAACCATGAGGGGAAAATGGTCTAAACCCAAGTAAAAAAAAGAATTCTTCGGAGAAACTCATTTTGAAATAAGCAACTGAATATGATATGCTATGTTTTCCTATTCATAAAAAAAGGGTGAATCGATTGTTTTGGTTTTCCATCTTAGAATTATATTAAGGGAAATCTGGAAAAGTTGGACTGTCATACTTGAAATACTAGTTTCAATAATGTCAAAATTATAAATGTATAAGTTGAGCTGTTCAACCAGGAATGTGCAGAGAGGACAATAATGGGATCATATTTTTTAAAAACATTTGGTTAAATTGCTTGCATTTATTGATAAATTAACATATATTGATAATACTAGCTATATATAATAGCTTATATGGGAGCTTCAAAAAACACTTATTTCGGTGGTTACAAGCGCCATTGTTCAGTTTAAGTATCTGATCCTGTCGATTTGGGGTGTTGTTGAACAATATCCGTGTATAAGTCGGTAGTGTCTGGCGTCATGTGACATCCGGGGGGCTTCTGCAGCTCGCAGCCCCGCACTGTCCCATGATGGCGGCCCTGCGCGGGACAGTGGGCGGGGCCTCTGGGGGTGATGACGTAGATCGGAATGAGGGAGTGAATGTTCCGGGTCAGAAACTGGACGGGAGAGGAAATAAACTCCAGGACGACGCGAAAAACAACCCGAGAATGTTACCCTCGTCCGTTCTGGGATGTAGCGTGCGTTTTCTGCGATAAACATCAAGTTTGACGGTGCGTGGCTCGAGTCGACACAAACAGGTGCCTTCAAACTAACCAAAGTGACACGACGGCGGAGAGTCGTTCCCATGTTCGTCCCTGTCTAACGCTCCAGTTTCGGTCTTTCCTTACCTGTGAGTTTCGCTCCGTGCTTATTTCCGAGTGAATTTTTAGTTCTGCACCCTCCTGCAATCTGTTGCATCCCCTTCTCCTCCTCCCCGCTGTTTGTTTACCACACGGGCAGATTCATTCCCCCCGGGATGTTTCACTGTATTCCGCTGTGGCGGTGCAACCGTCATGTTGAGATGATCGACAAACGCCACTGTTCACTTCTCTACGTGCCCGACGAGATTTATCGCTACGGCCGGAGTTTGGAGGAGCTGCTGCTGGACGCCAACCAACTCCGAGACTTGCCAAAGGTGAGGAGGAAGCACACTTTTTTGGTTCGTGTTTGGTCACATGAATTGTGTGGATGCGGCCCGGAGCTCCTGGCCGAGCTGGTCCCGTGAGAGAGAAATGGGACCCGGGCACAATCATTACGCAACATCAGCAAGCCAGACTGTAGGTGGAAATTTCCCCGGAACTTCTCTCTCACTCAACAGGTTAACCAAAAGCACCCACCGGGCCTTCTCAAAACCAAACAATGTCCCTTCTCCAGGTCTCTAGCCGAGGCTCTCATTGACTGACGCTTAGCAAACAAAGGTGTTTGTGAATGAGCTACATCGCTCTGCAACAATTCACTTCCAGATTATCAGTCTTGTTTTACTTCAGTACTGTTGCTTTTATAGCATTTTTGACATGCTGGCTCTGTAGCCACGTTTCCCTAAACATCTCCAAGCCAGTGTGCAATCTCTCTCACTGTTTTGTATATGTCCTGGTTGATGCAGGAAACCTCTAATAACATCTGAAGAAGGGTTATCTTCACCCATGTGCTTCTTCCTCCACAGCAATTCATGTCATTTTTGTTATCTCTGCCATAACAGATACTGCAAATTTTCATACACACAAGCCTCACACAAATGCCTTGATTGATGTAAAATACTTCTGTCTTACATCAGTCAAACTTAACAATCATTTCAGTGTTTTTTATCGATATTAATGCTGTATAAGATTGCACAGGTGTATGATCATGTTTTATGTCTCACTTCAATCACCTCAGAGCCCACCTTCATTTCCAGAACCAGGAAGATATATATATATATATATATATATATATATATATATATATATATATATATATATATATATATATATATATATATATATATATGAAATCATAAATATATTCACCAGCGAACCATTTAATTGCTAACTGTCAAGTCAATGTAGATTGTTTTGGACATCCTGCAATAATGTCGCTGAGTAGCTCTTTCTTAAAGGTTTCATGGCCATATTTTGCTTTGAGGAAACCACAGACCTGACCAGAGTGATTATATTGCTTTCGATCGGGAGTTGTGGCCGAGGAAAGGGTTGGGATGGAACACACTAATCTCTATCTGACAGGGTTCCTCCATGTGATTAAATCTGTGTTGCATGCATTAAACAAAGTACAGGTAAAATTAGGTGTCCTTTTGTTTTACTTAGATGTTGTGATTTATATTTAATCGATTAAAATAAAGAAGGCTGAGGATCATTTAAAAGCTTTATTGCTGAAGTCTATATTTTGGTCTGCAAAAGTTAAACAGTTAAGAGACTAACAGAATCTGCTGCATTTTCCCTTATCTCCAGCTACCAAACCAGTTCTGTAGAAGGTCTCCACTTCCTATACTGAGGGTGTATCCTCAGGTGTGTGTGAGTTTGCATGATGCATGCACACAGTAATCACCCACAGGAGCCTTGTCCGGGTCTTCGTTTTGCAGCTTTTCGTGACATAAGAAGTGCTCTGTGAAAGCTTAGGCCACTTTGGAAACTGTCCCAACCTCAACCCCAAGTCACGGAGGGTCAGACGTCAAGCTGACTCATCTGAGGAACCTTTATTTACTCCAAAGAGAGCGATCTCTCACCTGTAAATAAGACTACCGTTTATCCGGTCAATCTTTCAATTAGTTTAATCCCCAGAGATTATTCACTTCTTCTCTTCGATCCATTTAGGTTAGAGCGCTGCTGTAATGCTCACAGAAATGTAATTGAAAATGGGTATTATGATCGGCTTTTCAGAGCGCAGCGACACTACTGTCTTTTTTTTTTCCCAAACGTAGGCTACAAATCTGAATTTTTGCTCTGTTATATAGTGACATAGTTGATGAGTCTCTTTAAAAACCAGAAAAACACGGTTCTGTCTAACCAGTTGTCCACCATCTATATGGGATGGATAGCAGATACACAATCTCTCATCACTTTGCAACAGTGGATGTCTCTATTTGTTTGCTACAAAGGCATTATAAGTATGTTCTGACAATGAGCAGGTATTCGTATAACAACAGGGGGTGTGCATCATACTGTGAGGAATGTCACCGTTGTAGCATATGTTTGTTTTGTTAACTAGTCATCAACCCCCGGACTGGTACAGCGACCCGGTTTACTCTAACTTAAAAATAATCTTAATAATCTTCAAATATCCTCAGTGTAGTCACTGTATGTTTCTGTTTAGATGCATCAATGAACTTGCTAGCATATTTACCTTCAGGTTTAAATAACTGAAGTATTTATACAGGTATTAGGTCAGTATAATTAAAAAAAAATTCTCTGTTTTTTTTTAGTTTTAAAAAAACTAATTTTCTGAATTTTGATCTAACTTCTATTCTATTCTAGATTTGTTGTCACATGTTTAGTGAGCAGCACAAAATGAACTGAATTCATTTTGTTTCAGTTTTATTTGTTTCTATTTTTCTAAAAAAGTTGATAAAATAAAGTTCTGTTAAAAGAATTTATGGTGCTAAATTCTTTATTTGGAACATGTGTTAGGCTTTTAAGGGATCTTCTGCTTTTATATAAACCTTTTAACCTCCAAATACAAGCAGCAATAAAAAAGACAAAAGTGCTCCAACAAGTCGACATTCATGTAAAAGCAGAGTTTTACCAAAGTGATTGTGATTAAGCAAGGTCAGTGTTCGCTCTTAATCTTCCTTGCTTGTAATCTGAAAACGTTTGAAGGTGGTCTCTGACGTTCCAATATGTGTCTGGCTTTTACAGCTGGCCCCCCACACATGCCAACCGACAGGTTTGTAAATAGAAATTGTAAGCCTGATGAGCAGCTTCAAACAGTAGAACCAACTCAAGTGGTCGAACAGGAAATGAATCCCACCCTGAACATTAATGACCCGACTCACTCGAGGATATAGAAAAACTTATTCACGTGCAACAGCCACTCATCTAACTCCTCCACAGGGTAGCAAAACTCTTACTGAGGAAAGTGGCAGTATCTATGTTGCATTGGTTTTAGATCTTTCTTGGATGCAATTGGCTAAATTCATTTCCCCTGTTTTGCACTTGTGGTTGGCCTCTGTGGTTCTTCTTTGTGTCCACAGAGCATTGTTTTCTTGCTCTTCCTGTCATTTATGTTGCTGATAATAATCAATGAAATTTGTCCAAACTTTTCAGTGCATTTGACAAACTATTTTTCATGAAATAGTGAAACTTTAACATACATTTTCCAGTCCTAAAAGCATCATCACTCGGAGAACACGGCGTGTGGCTGAAACCGACAGTCACAGTGTGACTTTGAAAATGAGAGAATAGTTAATAAGTTCTCTGCTCAGCTTGTTTTAGTTTTTGTCTGTCACACATGGCTGGCTGGTTGGGGTGTGTCTCCAAACTGGAAGAACTGGTTATCTGTCTGTGTTTTAAATAGCATAAGGGCAGTTTAAATGTTAATCTGAAAACCGTTGGAAAAGAAATGCTCTTCTTTGAAATCTATTTATATTTGAATAGTAAAATTCAATCTAGAGCTTTTCCTCAAGTGCTGGAACTTTTGTGCTGCTCAGTTCATTAAACTCTTGTGTTTGCCTTCACTTTTGATAGTTGTTTGACAAAGGGGTGTTTGCAGTTGGTTAGACATCTGAGCAGTGAAGCTGTTTTCGTAACGAGCTATCAAACTGAATTTGTTGAGCCAAGTATTTTGGACATGAACAAGTCTGCACCCGTCTAGACGGCCTCCGAAAATCTATCAGAAGGAGATGTGCCATTGATCCCTCCAGGAAATTAAACCTGAGTGTGATTGGGATAGAAAAGCTCAGACGGATATTCATTATTGTGTATCTGTTGTTTTCATGGCGGAAAGGAGGATTATAGTTTCTTTTTAACTGAGTAACGTGCACTGTATCGGAGGGTGGAGTTTGACTTTTGGACTCTTAGCTTTTATTTGCCCTCTGTCGCCTTAATACATTGTTTGTGAACAGATATCAGATTACTGTTGCTGTATACATAATCTGACATTTTCACAAAGGTCTTCATAAACATATTCTGGTGTGTTTTTATCCTAACCTTATTTTGACTGTTAAAAATAATTCAAAAACGAATTTCCCTCGGCTCATCCAAGTTCGTCAATCTAGCTAGAGATAGAGAGATTAAATCTCCACGCTGGCTTGGGAATGTCTTGTTTGTCTACAGTGTTGCGGCAGTGGTCCAGGAAAGAGAGTGACAGATGACTCACTTGCAGCAGCAGCAAATAAGCAGTTGAGATGAGATGCAAAATAGCTCTTATTAACCATCAGGTTCATGTGCTGACATGTCAAGTATTTTCATGTGAGAAGAGGAGTTTAAACCTGCTCACGGTGCAAAAGTAGCAGATGTGCTGGGAATTAATTGGTCAAGACCGTTTTGTTTTTTTAAATGTACGCACTGATACTGTACACACCAAAGTGGAGTGCTCATGAAACAGGGAAAACACATGAATGATGTGACCCGTCAAGTTTAAAATGAAGCAAAAGAAGATTCTTTTGGAATAGTTTTATGTCTTGTATTGTAAGTGCTTGAGAACTTAAGTGGGACTCAAACTGTAATTGTTTAAGCTTATAATGTTCACACAAAAACTGCTTTAATCTCTCACAATTATGCGTGTTGAGTTTAATCAATTTGTGATGCCATGCGATGCATCCAGCTGGTTACAATCACGAAATCTCACTTTTTCCATCAATTGTCTGGTTTTATTAAAAGCTTGTTATTATGGGGAAGGCCTTCAAACGGCTGTGCATAACACGCAACATTACAATTCGACAGGTGAATGTTGTCATGGAGACACGTGTTGCAGATCAAGGGGGAGTTGTAACATGGTGCTTAGTAAAGCTTATCACCTCCATGTGTGGGTATTAAACGTTTGATGTGATTTGTAATCTTGTTCTTTTTGTCTGTCTCTTCCTGTTCCTGTCTTCCTAGCCATTTTTCCAGCTGTCTAAACTAAGAAAACTGGGGCTGAGTGACAATGAAATCCAGAGACTTCCTCCTGAAATTGCCAATTTTATGGAGTTGGTGGAGCTTGATGTCTCCCGAAATGGTAAGACTGCAAAAAAAAGCTACAAAAGCCTGGCTCAGATCAATTTTAGTTTGAGGTTTGGGGTTGAGCCGCCTCATGTCAATGTTACTGCACAAACATTTGAGTGAAAAAAGTATTTAAATGTATAAAGGTACTTATCTGGAGAATGTTGGTACACATTTGGATACAGTTTTTTCAGTCCATTTTGTTGCAACGGATGTGTTCGGAAACGTGCTAGCGGGATTTGACCCAAGCACTTTATCTTAACTCTTAGTTTGATAATATTAATCCAGAGATAATTTCTTATATAAATTAGGGTACGCAGGTACAGTCGAACCGTGTCCCTGATAGGTTCTGTGTAATATTTGCTCTATTGTGTTTATCAAAAGTAAATACTGTCTTTCCTTCATGACCATAAAATGCATGTGAGTAAAGACTTCTTTTTCATAATGTTATTATTGAAATGTTCTGTTGAATAATGTCAATAGCTTCACTGTTTTCTTCCTGTTTCTCAGATATTATGGAAATTCCAGAGAGCATTTCCTACTGCAAAGCCCTCCAAGTTGCAGACTTCAGTGGAAATCCATTAACACGGTACTTAGCTCTCCTTTTCAAGAAATTAATTTAATCACATTTGATGAACACGTTTTTTTACAATTCTGACATAATTCATTTATAATCCCACATTAATGCCCCTCAAGTTCATCTCTGCATTTGAAAATAGTTTGACTATGCATGAGATGAAAACTATTTCAAACTCTGTTTAGTTTTTGAATGAAAAATAAAGAGTGCAGAATGGTCAGTGATTGTTCAATACCTTTTAAGTGCGTGCACACACGCTCATGCACACCCTTTGGAGTTGTAACCTACTTTCCCCAACATTCCCGCTTAACAGCTTAATAGTAATGCTCTTTCTACTTTCAGTTCAAATAAAATTGGTGGTAAATCTGATCTTTTTTCAACTGCAGTTAGTATTGTCATAAACAGATGCAAAGCAGCGTTTAAAAAGGATTCACTGCGACACATTTCAGTGGGAAATATTGAAAGAGTGACATAACTGACATTCTTGTTTCAGTGTCAGGGACGTAGTAAAAACAAGATAGAAGGTGGTGAATCAAACAGTTCTTTTGAGAGGCGTTATTATTGAAAATGTTTCTGATTGCTCAAAGTATGTGAAATGACATTGTCTCTGTCTTCTGTTGCTGTAGGCTACCAGAAAGCTTTCCAGAGCTGCGGAACCTAACATGCCTTTCTATCAATGATATTTCACTGCAAAATCTACCAGATAACATCGGGAAGTAAGTGAATGTGACATTATTTCTTTATTTGCTTTGGCTTTCTCTAGGAAAAATTCTACTCAGAATATGACATTACCAGTAATACAACAATAAATATCTCTCACGGTTCACATCAGTTTGTCGGGTGAGGGCGTCAACGGGAGCAAATTTATTTTATTTTGTTTCAGTAACAGTATTAATGTGTGTTGTCTACAATATTGACAAATATTTGTATTTGAAAAATGAATCTTAAATCACTGATAGCAGCGGCAGGATGGTGGACCAGCAGATTACAAACAGTCAATTAGTTCATGTAAGTCACGTGTAGTGCAGACATCATGGCCTATTTGGCGCCCTCAAACCAAGTTATTGATGCGGGCATGAAGACGATAGGTGAGAGTAGGAAGGGCGAAAATCAACACAACATTTGATAACACATAACCCTGACCATGTACTGTTAATCCAAAGAAACTGTTAAAGAAGAAAGTGAAAAAACTATTTTTGAACCTGTTTTAGTCCTGATGCACCTGTAGCGCCTCCTAGAGGGCACAGCAGTGAGCTTACTATATATATATATGTGTGTATTCTACGTGTGTAATATCTCAATCATGGGTCTTATATTATTAATTATTACCCCCCAAAATCCTCATAATTTCTGCCCGTGACTGTACAATTGTTCTGGTTTTTATCTTGAGACGTGAGTGATAGATGAAAAAAGAAAGTTAGAAAGGTGAAAAACACGATTTCCCCACATGAACATTGCAGCAATGAAGTCAACATTGTGTTTTGGGACACTCATGACATGTTTGCTATTGTTTGGCTGATGCACCATTCAAACCAAACAAAGGCAAATGGTTTTAGAATAGTTTGTATATCTAGGCAATAAAAATGTGTGTGACTAGAGTTCTCATGTCTGATAGTATCTCAAAGAGTAAAACGGTGTTTAAATCCATAACTAGACTGACTACGTCAGTTATTTTCTCGTTTCAAAATATTAATTCCCGGTAAGATTCTCATCACTGAGGCACCTAACTGTCTACGTGTTGAACAATGCCTTACTTGGGGCCACATTCAATAAGCAAGTCTGTCTGGAAACATTGTTATTCTAAGAAATCCTTCCTTAGAGTCAACTCATATTCCAAATTGGATTTTGCAGCAAGTCACAGCTGCCTCAAGGGAAGTTTCCGTTCACTATTAAAGTTGAAGTTTAATTATTGTCAGGTGGGTTGACAGAGAACGCTATTGCATGAGTTTATAAAATGGAATTCTAATTTCACATTATTGCAAGTAGAAGTTATCACTTCCTGAAGAGGAGTATCCAGAAGATGAGGAAATTGATTCACTATGGTTTTTTGTTACTAAAGTAGTGTCGGCTGTTGCAGCGAAGGCTGCAGGTGAGTCAAATGTCTTGTGTGTACTGGACAGTTGTTCATGTGGAAAGTGGTCTATTTAAAAGCAAATGTGCTCTGTAGTTTGGTTAGAATTCAAGGAAGCTGAGATGCAAATAGTGTTTTTAAATGAAATGTAAATATAAGTGATTAAAATTAAGGTTTAAAGGTAGGCATCGTTCAGACCTTCAGTGCTCATATGTTTTGGTAATTTATTGATTTATTATAGGAGATATCAATGAGTTATAAATTTCACAATGGGACTCACATGTAAAATTAATCTAATCTATTCTAATGTTTTTCTCCTCAATCATTTTCCCTCTTAACAAATGGAGCTAGGTCACTCTTCTTCCTGGTACGACTCGCACGTCTTCTCTCATATCTGTCTTGCATTACGAGGCGAGTGAAGGCCTGTTCTCTGTCAAAATGAGGGGGCAATGAAAAGAAAAGATTTCTCTGTTTGGGCTCCTCGGACGTGAATCGCAAACAATACTCATAGACAGATACTTTTTTCTTCGACTCACGGTTTTGAAGAAGCATTTTCTTTTGGTAATTGTTGAATAATTCACAGAGTCAGAGTGCTTGATAGGGAGGATGTTTGACATCAGACTTGCTGGAACTTTAACCACAGAATGAAGCATTTCTATGTGAATAGCTCAGAGGCACATGTTCGAAGCTGCATGAATCGCTGATATAAATTGATAGTGTCGACCTCAAAGGTGCTTACATAAGCAGCACTGCCAAAAGATAAAGTTGTACTTTGGTCAACGATGGCCTTCAAGTCATTGTCTGAGTGCTCTTGGTTGTTTATGCTGTGGCAATTTTATAGACCCTGATAAGACGTGACACACCTCCTAAGAACTTCCTGTTCAGGAATCTGATTGAAAGAATCTGTTTTTCTTGTCTTTGTTTTTGTTAGTTTATGAACTATTCTGCATGAATCTGAAGTGTTCTTATTGTTTTCTTGTCTGTGTCATTACAGCCTCTCCAACTTGGTGTCGCTAGAACTCAGAGAAAACCTGCTGACATTCTTACCAGAGTAAGTGGGTGTTTCGTTTCCTAGATCAGGGATAGGCCGTCCATTCTCCTAAGGGGACGCGTAGTGGACTGGGAGTCATGAGGGTCACCTGCTGTGTTAAAATAGAGGCAATATGGCGATGAGTTTTGATGTCGACTTTTTTATTTTTTGGGAAAAAATAAATTGAAATCTTGGTGATGGGACTTCTTGGACATGTGGTAAATAAAAAGTGACACATGACTTCTAAAGAAGGTAGAAAATATTCTGAAAGAATAAGAAGAATCATAAGATAAGATAGCTCTAAAATGTAACATAAAAAATGATGTGAACCACTCGCATGAAAAAAACTAATTTTAATTTGTTATTTTAATGGACACACACAGACATGTTCAGAGACTCTTAGCTGTTGCAATTTTCAAATCTGTTTTTGATATTTAGAATTTTTTTTAATGTCCCGCTGAATACAAGTCATTGACAGGCTGAATGCCACTTGTGAAGTGTACAATTTTCATTGTGTTGCTGTGACTGTTTCACACCTCAGTACTGCCCCTGTGTGGAAAAGAAGGATAGCGTGCAGGGACCATGTGGTATTACTCTCAAGCGAGATATTACTCTAGACTCTAAAAATATACCCCAAGAGAATAAATCAGATTATCCTCCACAGATGTTATTTTTTCCTTTTTAATGGCTTTGAGGTTAGATTTTAAATTCTCCAAATATTCTCCTGACAGTTCTGACATCATCTTTCATCCACAGGTCATTATCCCTGCTGCATCGACTTCAAGAGCTCGACTTAGGCAATAATGAACTTTACAGTTTGGTGAGTTTTTCATTTGCCTTGTGAGCCGTTAACTCAGTATTGGAGCCAGCACTTCACCCTTTTCCGTGTCGTCAACATGACCGCGTAGATTAACATTCCTTAAGAACAGCTTTCACCTCTTATCACGCAGATGAGCAAGACCATCTGCTTTGAGCTTGGATTTGGGGTTGTAATCTTATGTGAGCAGTCTAACTGTGAGGGTGAATAATTTACTGACAGATCAAGCAGAGGCTTGCTTAATACTTGCGTTGCTACTCACAAGTTGTTGGAGGCTTAACCCAGATAAATGAGTTAACTCTGGTTAAAGCGTGGCACTAAAAAGTTTGATGTGGATTCCTTTGAAAGGTTGAGCAATTTCACGTTGTCACAAATTAACAGCATGAACACTCAAGTTTCTTCCTCTTTTATTTTCCTCCATAAAGCCAGAGACAATAGGGTGTCTGGTGAGTTTAAAGGACCTGTGGCTGGATGGAAACCATTTGGCTGAAATTCCTGCGGTGAGATAAGATGTATACATTTCATCCTGTCAGACTTGAAGAGACTAATGAATCATGATGTCGATGTTTTTTTTTATTTTATCACCAGTAAACTTTAAACAAATACATTTTAAATGCAGTAAAAGTCACCACAGACTTCCACCTATTGGAATTGTTTTTGTTCACTGTCAGGTGTGACCATAGCTGTTTCCTCTCACCTGCAGGAAATGGGTACGATGAAAAGTCTTCTGTGTCTGGATGTGTCAGACAACAAACTGGAGAGACTTCCAGCTGAGCTCGGGGGCCTGGTGGCGCTGACGGATCTGCTGGTGTCTCAGAACCTCATCGAGGCTCTACCTGAAAGCATTGGTACGTTCATGCTTGCTATTGTAGGAGGAGAAAGGCACAAAATAAATTGAAATATATCGATATTTTTTGTTTGTGTTCTGCAGGAAAATTACGTAAATTGTCCATTTTGAAGGCTGATCAGAACAGGCTCAGTTATATTCCAGAGAGCATCGGCAACTGTGAAAGTCTCACAGAGCTGGTGCTCACAGAGAACCAAATTCAGGTACAGAAAATCGACTAGAAAACATTCATCTTGATCAGTTTGGTTTCATTTGTTGTCCCTTTTTCAATCTTACAGAGTTTGCCCAGAAGTATTGGGAAATTAAAGTATCTTTCCAACTTCAACTGTGACCGAAACCTGCTCTCATCATTGCCCAAAGAGGTTTGATTTCTTCAGATACTTCTTGAGCTTCACATGACAAAAGCAGCCAGAGGGTTTTACATACTGCCCTGTGGCTTAGCCCAACCGTGAAGCTGCTGTGCCTGCTCCATTATAATCCAGCTAACGCCATTATTTACAGTGATAGGAAGAAGCTGAGCCACGAGTCTCTGCGGATTAGTGGCACATGAGTGTTTACCCTGAACACCTCACTCTAATTTGTCTAGTGCTATTGATGTTACTGGGAGGCCTTAATTTAATCCGGCGAGTTTCATGAATAGAATCCATTTTTCTGCGCCAAAGGACATCCAGTATTACAGGTTTCCCTGCTCAGAAAAAGGCAGCTCGCTGTCACCCTTTCTCGGCTGCTCAGTGCCGTACTCTTCACGTCTCCATTGTGTCTGTGTGCGATCATCCAAGCGGTCCTGTGTATGAGTGAGCGCTCGCCTTGCTTTAAAAAAAAAAAAAAAAAGCCCCTTCAGAAAAGCACAATGCGTCAGTGTTATTATGATGCAAAGGCTGCAGTGTTCAGAAACACAGTTTGCCTCATTATGTGCCACTGTTTAGTCAAGCTTTGCATGACGGCGCTAACAAGCGCATTGTAGCTGTGGCCCAAATATTGATTTGTTTGTCACTGATTGGCCCAGTGTTATGGACTCTATTGATTGTTGATTACTGGCATGTTTTTATTTTGCTCTCTGTGACTGAGCCTGAGTTACAGCAGTAAGGCCTCACGTGTGGAAGGGATCTCGCTTGTTTTTGGAAACATATGAAGAAAAAAAGAATGCAGTTGTGTACAAGCACACGTGTAAATGTGAGTCACGTTTTCACCCGATCCATCGTGTGCTCCAGATTGGTGGCTGCAGCGGCCTAAATGTCTTCTGTGTGCGAGAGAACCGACTGACGAGAATACCCTCGGAGTTGTCGCAAGCGACGGAGCTGCACGTCCTAGATGTTTCGGGAAATCGGTAAGAGCACTTACTTAAGAGCGTTTCTTTTGTTTCAAAGCCATTGCTGGTTATCGTCAATATTTTTGTAACAACAATCTTGAAGCTTGAAACACACGGTGCACACCAGTTTTTCGTTCGCCGATTTCCTTCTGTTTGCATCGATGTTTTAGATGTTTGCAGATCACTATTGACATTAATAATCTTTGCTTGCAACTAAACAACCTGTAGAATGCTAACGCTAGAGCACTGTCATCTAGATGGGTCATGAGTTTGACAATTTCAGAAGTTTAACCTTGAGGAAATTATACACATGAAGCTTTTGTAGGCATGTAATACCACTCAGTGGAGTGGCCTGTGTGTCTTGAGTTGGTCCGCTTTGTTAGAGCTTTTAGTACGTAGCTTGGACATGCCAAGCTTAAGGTACATTCACTCCAAACGCGACTTCGCGACACGTTGTCCTACTTCCAAACAAACGACTTTTCCCGCCTCTCAAGTATCATCAAAAGAGTAAGTCAATGTGCAGGAGGGCCAGTCTGAAGTTAGTGGAACGTCAAGGTGGCGGATCAGAGATGGAGATTCATCTATATGTATATCTATTGTGGAGCTAATGTCTATGGGTGCAATCTCTGCGGCAAGTGTCTTTAGACAGCGACCTTGTCACCCAAGCTTGTCTCATCCCTGTCGCCATCTTGAAGCCTGACATTTGGTCTCTGCATTGACTTGAAATGTGAGTCAGTCACTTCTTTTGCATTTGGTGTAAACAAACTCTACGTTTACTAAACAGGATTGTTGTCCATCTACAAGCAGGAAAACTCACTTGATGTGAGTCAAATTCTTCAAGCAGTTCAACAGTTGCAGTGCGGGTGGAAGGGTTTATAATTAATTGGGGCATTTATTACAGACATAAAATGATGAACCTAAACCTGTTCCCCTCGATGTGTTCAGGCTCTCCCACCTTCCGATGTCTCTGACCACACTGCGTCTTAAGGCTTTATGGCTGTCTGAGAACCAGTCGCAGCCGCTTCTAACCTTCCAGACCGACCAGGACCCCATCTCAGGAGAGAAGGTCCTGACCTGCGTGCTGCTTCCTCAACAGCCGTTAGATCTGGACAGTAAAGGTAGAGTTTGATGGTGCTCTGTGCAATATTCCTCATCAGCTCCTCATATTAGGTTTCAGTGTGGTTCTGATAACATTATCAGATGACATGCTCGGGGAAGCACAGTGTGTGCTGGAGCCTCTGATCCCTCCCCGAGTGTGTGCATGATGAGGTCCTGTAAAGGATCACGGTCTATGACAGATCAGGGCCGCCTGCATCTCTTGAGGCTTTCCTTGGTGATATTTTTCAGAAACGCATTGGATTGGGTAGCTTAAGAAGCTTAGCGGCGACTGGCTCGCCCCCATTAAAAGACTCGCCAATAAAGATCCAACCGAAGGCCAGATGCATCTCTGCTGGCGTCACTGCGGCCTGACTGAGCAGGAAGCGTGCTCTCTTCTTAAGTAGTGTCTCAGGAAGAGAGGAGGCCAGCGGTGATGCTTTCCTGTGGCACTGGCTCTCTCTAGTGGAAGAGATGCAGATGTACGAGTGGCAGTGGTGGGGGGCAGGGAGGATTGTTGCCATGAGCCTGTGACTAAGCTGGGATTTGAAAGTGTGATCTGGCAGTTCCAGACTCCGGGAGTTGCCTCCTCATGATGACGGCTGCAAAGCAAGCCTTCAATTTGACATTTATTTTCAGTGTTGTGTTGCTCTGCAGCTGCTGACAACCTGGCACGCTGTGGAGCGCTGGAGAGCCTGGTCAATGACATGGTGGACGACACGTGGGACAACAAGGCCATGAACAGGATCAGTGCCATTCACTTCCTAGATGATGACGATGAGGAAGATGATGACAAGGTGAGATTTAGGCAGCGTGCACGATGAAGCATGCGCCTTCCTTATCTTGATGATCTGGGTATGGTTTAACTTGTTTTCCTGAAGCCCTAGTCATCCATTTTCTCCACTTCAGAAGGGAATAGTTTACCAAGCTCTGATGTGTAGGTTCTTGTTATCCTCGCACAGGATGATAACATGAGGGGCGCCGCGACCTGACTCATATCTGAATGTCTTGGAACTTACATCTGAAACTTGGGATCTAAGTTCGCAAAATAAAACACAGAGCTTTTAGAGCAAAAACGTGTTGAAATTATGTATCCTGTATTGTGTCTATGTGCAGAAGTTAATGCAACGTGTACCAACCTCCTCACACTCAGATTGCCTTGTTCATTTATGTTTCAATTCCATTCATTCATTTTATTTTTTTCAATATACACTTAATGTTCGTAGTGATCCCCAATCATATTTTTGCATTGGGGTAAAATTACTTAACTTTAAGTAACTTGAGAAATGCCTTTAAATCTTTATCTTGAGTGCTCCAAATACAACTTCAGCGAGTCTTGCTTGAAAAACAAAATTGCTTTACATTTTTTTGTAATTTAAATTTTTTATGTTTACATTGATTTGTATACAAATTTAAGTTGGGGAAACAGTAAAATATGGTTCATTTAAATAGAAAAGTGAATTTTGCTGTGTGTGTGAGTGCTGTATACTATCTGTCTTGACTGCACATTAATGATCATCCCACCAGCTGCGAGGTCGAGACCTCTGATTTAACTCAGCTTGTATAGGTTCAGTAACTGACAGATATGTTTGACTGGAACCTCTGTGGCCAAAAATAAATCAATTAAAGGTAAAAACCCACATCTAAACTACACTAATTCAAAGTATGTTTGGTGCAACTTTTACTCTGTCAAAAAATATTTAAGTATTGATTTTTAAATATTATATTTTGTGTCTGTAAATGTGTGTTTTATCACAACAGTATGACTTAATACGCCGATGTACTGAAGGAAACTTCACCTCACTGTGAGTCCAAAGCAAGCGTCTCAGTGTAGCGCTTTCTCAGGGGGCCACATGGTATTTCCGGTCACGTGACCCGCACTGGTTAAGACAGACAGAAAAATGATATTTTAATATTATAAACCAAAACATTACTGTAATAAATGAACTTTCATGCGAGTGCGGTGACAAAAAACATGCCTTTAGGTTTTCGTTTTCTGCTGCTAGCGTCTTAGAAGGTTTGTGTCGCCACTGCCATCTGCTGTCTGTTTGAGCTCATTGCACTCGCAAGATAAAAATGTATGAATGCCCTGTTTTCCCACGCAGGGAACGCTTCTGCGACGCGCCACGCCTCACCCCGGCGAGCTGAAGACCATGAAGAAAGCAGCGGAGAACCTCCGCAACGACATGAACGCCGCCAAAGCCCTGGACTCCAACAAAAACGAGGTCAATAATGCTACAGACAGAGTGACTACGTCCGTGTGACCCTGCTCCTCTGAGATTTTATTTACCTCCCGTGTCTCTCCTACCGCACAACCCTGCTGCTCATTTGTTTTGTTTTTTTTAAATCCCGAAAACCCTCCCAGTGTGGCCTGCCACTTGTTTAATTCCACCCTGGGACGCCTGTAACTGCACTCCTACTCCAGTCCTGCATCATTGAGCTCGGCCCTGGAGCCGCTGTGCCTTCCTGTTTGTGTGTCCGCAGCAATAATCTCAATTTTAAAGACATTTTAATTGCCTCTTTTAAATATTATACTTAGATAGTTGCACTATTATGATTATTATTATGATACTTTTTTCTATATTGTGGTCAAACCTTCTGTTTTGGAAACACTGGGTGGATATATTTTTTACGTTCTTGGCCAAGAGGAACGGTTTTCAGACCTACTGATTATTGTATAGTCTGTTGTGAATATTGGACACTTTTATACTTTTTTGGCAGCTCTGATGTAAATAACGTGTATAGCAGATTTCTTAATCACTTTCAGATAAAAATTATATATATATATATTTTTTTTTCTTTGGTACTTTTTTTTTTCACAGTAATGAACAAACATGTCTGCTGAAATATCTCCAGGGTTCATCTATCCTTCATCCCAAACATTACTAGACTGATGAGCGACCACTTAATTCAGTTTCAGTAAAGACCCTCCTGATTCTCCTCTACATAAATAAATAAAGCTGTCTTATTTATCTTCGGTGCCCTTCGCTGTTTTGCAATGATTTTAAGATGGTTGCCAAAACAGCTGTGTTTCTGGAGACTCTTCCTATTTTCCTCTTTGACGCTATCCTGTACAGAATGTTTATGTGAAGTTCGGAGAGTCTTTCAGAAATGCAGTTTTAGGACTTTCACTTCAAAGCACTTCTCAGTGTTTCTTAAATCTTTAATATGGTACGTAACAAGGTGTTTTGTTGTGTCTTTAAATCGATTGTAAGTCGGCAGATCAGAGAAATTGTCTGGTCCCGTTTTATTGTTTTGAATTCTTTACCAATCAAACTGCACAAGATGGATTTCCAGGGGGCGCTGCGCCTGGAGGTCTGAGTTTTAACCACTGATCAATAAACTGGGTGCAAAACTAAGAGATTTTGTTTTTATTAATTTCACCTGTCTGTAGATTAAAAAAAAATCAAAGTAAGAGCGATTAAAAATATTTGTTTACCCTGGAGTCTTTGTCAAGTCTGTCCAGCATGTTTCTAGCATGATCCATTTTGACCTGAACTCCCTGCATGCGCTAGATGTTGCCACGCTGGTGTCCAGAACGTGAGGTGGACTGTGACAGTGAATGATGGGATTTCCCTTGAGGTACCGCAGGGCGGCCCCACACTGTGTATTAATGAGTTGGCAGGCCTTGATCCTCATCCTTCTGTGGATCACGTCTGCATTTGGGAATTACTCCACGAGAGCTGCTGCCTACATGACGCATAACATGAGCCTTGCTGTAGTCATAATATTGACTCAATAGCCCAAGTGTTCTCTTGCGCTTCCCCCGGTGGCGTCGAATCATAGTGCATCTTTCGGTTCGACAGAAAAGCCTGACCGACGCCAAGTCACGGTCTTGAGACTCGGAAGTTGAGCCACTTCTTCGACGAACAAAATTTATTATTTTTATTTTATTATTTTTTTACTGATTATTGTCTGTTGTGAATATTGGGCACTTTTATACTTTTTTTGGCTGCTCTCATGTAAATAACGTGTATAGAAGATTTCTTAATCACTTTGACATAAAAATTATATTATATATTTTTTTGCTGAAATATCTCCAGGGTTCATCTATCCTTCATCCCAAACATTACTAGACTGATGAGCGACCACTTTATTCCGTTTCAGTAAAAACCCTCCTGATTTTCCTCTGCATATATATATATATATATATATATATATATATATATATATATATATATATATATATATATATATATATATATATATATATATATATATATATATATATATATATATATTTAGCGTTACTACCCAATAACACATAATAGACATATTTTATTTAATTACATAATTTATTTTTAAAAATAAACAGTAATGTAATATACTGTTGCAGCTTATTAAAAAACATAATTATAAAGGAAAAGCCAATTTAAAGATCTGGCTTGGTCCTTATGCCATAAGCGGTGAATGAGGAGCCAAAGGTGAGTGCTATTGTTGATGGTGGGGAGCGAATATGTTGGCAGTAACCAAGCAGTGCGTCCGTGTGTCGCTTCACAATCACGTCTTCACCATGGTTTCAGTCCATCACATCTGGCGCTCGCACATGCTCCTGATTCTGGAGCGCAGTGCTTCACGTCTGTATGCGCACTCAGTGAGTGAGGTTTCTTGCAGAGAGGAAGTCAGAGCCTGGCACCGTCTTCTTATCAGCAGGAAGCCGGGGGCCCGCAGACCGCCAGCGCCGCCTCGCCACATCAATTTCGCCATCAGAGAGCCGCCACGCTGGAGGGCAGGACATTTCAGCAGCAGCGAGCGCTCAGCGCGAGAACTCTTCAGCACGGAGATCCCGGTCGCGATTTCAAGCGCCCGTCTGTCACGCCGCCGCAGATGCCTCCTTCAGTCACAGCGCCGGCTCCGCAGGAGCCACTCGCCTCCAAAGTGCCATTACGAGTAATTATCATAATCGTTCTGATGCCAGATTATCACAGTGGGCAGCAGTTATTCACCTGACAGAAATACTCCTATTCATAACTACCTCTCAAAGTTCCCCTTTGTGGGAAGATAAGGGAGTATCACACCATGTTTCAGGGATCACTTCAGCGGTACTGGCATCGTTTTTTGTTGGTTTGAACAACTATTGACTTGTATTCTTTTCCTGTGAGAAAATATTAGCAGGGAAAGTTGCAGCCACGCAACCACATTTTACCTCATTGGGAACTTCAATCTACTGTCTAATCTTTTATTTATTTATTTATTTATATCACTGATGAATACATCACAGGCGTCCAACTCAATCGCTCAAGCGGCTGAGCAAAATTAAGTGAACACTTAAAATAGAATGAAAATATCGGTCTCATTTTAAATGTTTGCATGCTAATTTAATTTTAACATTTCTATTTATTTTTATACAATTATTTATGGGTTTTTTTCAATGATTTAGTTTTATTTCATTATTTACTAAGTGATTAATTTTTCTATAATAATAATAACACAACTATAAAATAAATACTATTATTATTATTGTTAGTATTCTTTCATTATTTTTATTATTATATATTATTACCTCTCACAGTAACTTGCTTTCCCACCTTCCAGCACTTTTATTTCTGCCTTGATATCCACATTCATATGATGCGATATTATCAGGTTCACTTTATTTTACAGCAAACCATAAATATTTACTTACTTGAGACCGCGCTTGAAGGTCTCTAAAGTAACCACAGTGGCCTTGAATCATAGTGCATCTTTCAGTTAGATAAAGAGGCATCAGAGACGCCAAGTCACGGTCTTGAGACTCGGAAGTTGAGCCACTTCTTCGACAAACAAAATGAGGTTTAAGATCATTTTGAATTTATCCTAATTACAACTAAACACCCCCGCCAGATAAAAATATATAAATAAGCCAAACATTACCACCCCATAAGACATAGTAGACATTTTTTCATTTATTAACTATAAACTGAGATGTAGTATACTGTTGCAGGGTGGTACAAAAGTTACATTTATTCATCATTATTGGGCGGTGCAATATGCAATGACAGGATAAGTTAATTTTGACACTGACATGAGGAGAAGTTTTACAAACAAGATACAGCTTACAAGCTCCCTGAGGACCAGGCGTGGTGGAGACAGGTCTGGTGAATGCCTCATAAATAGAAGTACAAATGACCTAAAGGTTAAAGCTGAATTGGGTAGCGCAAATTGTTATTTTTATTTACTGCTGTAATGCTGCAGCAAGATGCTACAGGTGCTGCAGTATCTGAAACTCTGCTTTTGAACTGTTAGTTGCAGATCAAAGTGTCTGGTCAGAGAGGCAGTTTGGGCATCAGCATCGCTGGAGGGAAAGGCTCTCTGCCGTACAAGGATCACGATGAGGTGCTGAGACGCACGAGGTGCCCTCGTTGTCTTCAGAACTGTGTTGACAGCAGCTGTCATTTGTCCTCGCAGGGTATTTTCATCTCCAGAGTAACAAAGGGTGGACCCTCGGAGAAGGCTGGGGTCCATGTGGGAGACAGACTTCTGGAGGTAGGCAGGACAATTACTGACGGCTGAACTCCTGTGAAGATGGAGTAAAGGTCACACTCTTGACTTCTGACCAGCACGGGTGTAATGATGGAGACGCCCTCCATCTCCAACATAATGAGGGGGTCACACCAATTAAAAAGTTCTTCAAGTCGTCGACGAAAATATGAAGGGCATCCACACCCAAATAGAAAAAAAAATGTTTAAATAGGGAATAATATTCACCAAAATGACTCAGGTTGACAAGGAGCATATTTTGCACAAACTGTAAAACACAGTATACAATCAAGTCAATAAAGCCACTTCCATTATTAAGGCTAGTTCTCAGAATGAATGCAATATTATATCAACCATAGAGCACAGGTAAATCAACAACAACAACAAGGTTGTCTCTCAAAGGTCGATTTATTGCTATAGATTAAATCCAAATTAAATTGCCACTACATTCAGCACCTTCCAAGTGAGAGAGAGATGGACCATATACTTGACATTCAAAAAGTTAAGCTATATTTATTAAAATTAAAACACAATAAATTCATATAAAATAAAGATATACTCCATAATACAAGATAATATTAAGACACTATTAGCAGTGTTGTGGAAGCCACTTTCTTTTTCCAATTATTAAATTTTATTGAATTATTTTATCATTGGGGAGACTTATAGTGCTTGCAGATGGATTACATAGCTTTATATTTTACCGTTCTCAGTATACAGTACATTCATCTCGTGCGCTGCTATGAACTTTGTTGACATCTCCAATGGCGGCTCACTCAACTACGGTGGCCGCTCGAGGTCATAAGGCATAAGGCATTTTTTTTTCAAGACAAAAATAATAAAGTATAAGTATTTAATGTCACTGACCAAAAATACTCTTGTTGAACTGTTTAAAATACCTAAAAAGGCAAGACGTATTTTAGTTGCTTGATACAGCACAAATAAATCTCGTTTTAATATCAACAAGTTGCTAAAAATTTAAAGGAAAAAAAAAAAGGATTTTACTTACATAATACTGACCTTTGAAGAAAATAAACACTGTCAGTTAGAAGAATCACCATAAAGAAAACTATCATAACTAATTTTGATATTTCATTTGATATTTTCGTTTCATTTTTGACATCAATATCTGCTCTCACACACTCGCGCTGCCAACTTCCAGATGCAGATGTTCTTTTCCAACCAGTAGAGGTCATTAGAGCACCAGCACACCTGGCAGACACAACATAACCCTGACAATGTGTCAGAAGAAAAACAACCTATAATCCATTCACTTCAGTGGTTCTTGCACAAATCCTCGTGTGTCACCTGTCAGATTGAATATGTCGGTGGTGTGTGTGTCGGCTCTCTTGATCCTGTCTGGAGGCTGGTATCTCTCCCCTCATAAAAGTATAACTAACCCCACAGGTCAACAGCCTCAACATGCAGGGGGCCACTCATTTGGAGGCTGTCAGTGCATTAAGAAACGCGGGGAGCTGCATCAGCATGCGAGTGCTCAGGGACAACGTGCACCCCAGCATGGTGAACAGACCCCAATACCCTCAGGAGGCGCCCGGTACCCAGTGGTGCTCCGCTCAGGAGTGCGGAGCCCAGAGCTGGCAGATGAAGAGCTCAGAGCGCTGCGCCACGCAGGATATTGTCGCAGTCGTCTGCAACGGCAATGGCATTGTACGTGCTTTTCCTTCATTCGGAGTGCAACGTTCTCTTTTTAAAATCTGATTTTGTGTTTCAGTCTGAGCTGCAGAGAACAATGAATTGGATGTTCAGTCCTACAGAAGCCATGACAAGCAACGACTCGCAAGAAGAGGAGAAACACTCAATGACAGTGAGTCCTTTTTTTCACCTGTTCAACAAAGTACGCTGGATTTTGGCCCCATGAACACCATTGGATGCCAGACATTTCTCTGGAGGTGATCCATTGTAATGCCTTCCCAGTATTTCCTTCAGCCTCCCACATCTTTTCCCTGACTGTGGCCTTGCATTTCTGACTGTGGCGAGCTCAAATCTTCCAGATAATTTTGCTTCCACCCAGGAATTCTAGACATGACAATGGTCTGCTCCTTCCGTCGCTCCCCCTAATGTAAGCCTTCTCAATACCATGTACAGTGAAAGGAAAAAAAAAAGACTACCTGAGTTACTCCTTCGTTTTTCTTGCTCGCATCTCATTCCTTCTATCTGAAACCCCCGGCTACTGCTCTTCAGGCATGGTGTATTTACAAGCTGGCGCCTACCTCCTGTGTGAAGTGTGAACTCAGTAGAATTTGTGGCAGAACCATTTGATGCAGGTGTCCGGGGTTCGTTTTGCCACTGAGGAGAAAAGAAAAATAAAGTGTTTGAATCATTGACTCGGACAAAATATAACATTCAAAGACATAGTGTTGACAGAAACATTTGAAGTGAATGTTACGACAAAAGCCGCAAGCAAATATAAGTAAAAATAAAAAAGGGACTATGTGAGTATAATTTAAATTATTGGAGTAATAGTAAGAACTAGGGCTGTCAATATACTATTAAACAGTTCATGTTCATATTGACTACAACATTTATTTCTTGATTTTGACACTCTTGTATTTCCTTAAAGAAACAAGTGATTCAGCCTTTCAGGAAACTGACTAAATGCAAAACAACACGAACAATTAGCAGCATGTCTTTCGGAGTGCTTTCTTTAATGGCGGCCTTTATTTATGCTCTGACTGGCGCATGAAAGCAGGAGAGGATGAGTCAAATCCCAAAGAAACTCTCATTGAACTTTATTAAATGTAATTTGAAAAAGTCTTGTTCTGTTTGCCGAAAAACCAAAGAAGAAAACATAACCTCGAATGTCAATGAGGAAAACAAACTTTCCTTCAAATTTCCACATTTAATTCAAAGAACTATCAAACATGACTCCAAGCAGACTTTTACATCTGATGAAATTGAGTTGAAATGCTCCAAATCTTGACTGATGTGTGAGTCAAAGCAGTAGCCTTCACTTTTAAAGTGGCTTTTTTCACAGGCGCCGAAGGTTTCTGACTCCAACATCAAAGTGAAACAACACGCGTCAGAGCAGATACGTGTAATTTGACTGCATGTTTGTGGCAATTTCCCGGCAGATCCCGCGGATTATCCTCACCCATCCTTCCACCTCCGATGATGATGGAGAGCTCTTGACCCAAATACAAAGCAGAGAGCTGCAACAGGACCGAAATGTTCCTGACCGCCCGACGCAGCCGGACAGCTTCGACAGTGCTTTCTATCCGCCCTGAAGATGGCGGACAACAGCGTTCGCATCACCCGTGCTCTCTCTTGTGTTCCTACTGATGATGCTGACATAGCAACCGGAGAACCTCACACTTCATGTTTCATTTTAGAGCCAAGCAAAGGAGTCTACAAATGGCAGCGGCAGACGGAACACTTAGCCCAGTCAATTAAGCATCGAACGCTGGCTAACTTGACTGAACACCTCTCAGATGAATATTTAATGGTGTCAATACCGTCTGTATGGAAGCACCGGAGCAACAGCGGGGAGCTTGCATTCAGACTGAACTCTGCTTTCCGACGGCGCACGGCCACCCTGCAAGCTCCAATCAAACCTGCTGTATTGCAAACTGAAGGTGGGCTCCGACGTGACTTCTCTAGACTGTAGTCAATACCTGCTGTGTGTTATTCCACACCCTGTGCATCCTCAGTGTAATGGATTTCAATAAAGTATTCCCCCCAAATTATTCAGATTTTGAATTTCTATTTCTAAGTCGCCTTACTAGAGATGAGGTGTGACAAATTGCTATTCCTCATGCAGAGAAGTGCACTGCTTTTCTGCTGCCAGAGAAAACCTGCTCAATCTCTGTGAAGAGTTTGGTAAATGACCAGACTGTCAGGGCCAGAAGGGAAAATGTGTTGAAAAATGCAATTGTTTCACCCTAGTAAAGTGATGAGGTACTGAAACCATGAGGCTATCTATCAAAGAAAAAAGGCACACACACAACCTTTCGGTGAAAGTTCTGCCCGACATGCCCAAAGCCTCACCCCAGCTGGATGAGCCAGCAACGCAGGGTGGCCATCCACTTCAATGCAATAGCCGCTTCAACTTGCTTCTCTCTGTCTGAAGAAGCAGGGACTCGCCTCCACCCATTTACACCGTGAAACTGAAGAGCCATGAGTGAGCCGCTTCAATTCTGGTCAATGAGTGTTTCCACACTGCTGTTCAGCTATGCCCCAGCAGCAGAAAACCATGAGGTGCTTCTATTTTTCCCCTTGCACCGCTTGTCCACCGCACCACACTCGAGTGAAGCCCATCGTTCAGGCAGGAATTGGATACTTGGCGCCATCGACAATGCAGAAAGTGGTCAAATAACCAGTTGTTCCCTTTAAATTCCCATAGTGCACCAAGCATTGTGCTACTCTTGCACGAAAGACAGAGTCATGCCTTGAGGAGCAGGTCTCTGCGTGACCATGACACATCCATTTCGCGTTGGTACGCCATCTGTGGAAACTTGGAAAAGTGGGGGAAACCCATTTTGGGGACTTGATCCTGGGATGTCATTCTTTGAGTCTTATTCTTTCTCACACTCATGACTGAAGATGCCACAGCAATTGGTGTGCAAATATCTAGGACAGTGGTTCTTAACCTGGGTTCGATCGAACCCTAGGGGTTCGGTGAGTCGGTCTCAGGGGTTCGGTGGAGCCTCCGCTGCAGAGGTCCACCCCTCAGTCTAGTCTGCAGTTAGTGGGCACAGTCATTGAAAGCGTCCTGCTCTGAGATTTCCTACCAGTCCGCTGTGTTGGTTTTGTTATTTGAACAAGGTGATATTAACGCACAATTCATTTCGTGCACCAGTAAAAAAATCATATTTTATTTTTTACTAAAGAAGGGTTCGGTGAATAAGCATATGAAACTGGTGGGGTTCGGTGCCTCCAACAAGGTTAAGAACCACTGATCTAGGACCATTATACTCCTTTCTCTTGGAAAGTAAAATTCACTCCAAATAAAACAGACTGTTGCAAAAAATCCACACTGGGTATATGCTTGGGAGTCTAGTTTGTGGCAGCTTTTCCTTTAGAATTTTAAAGTTTTTTTTATGTGACAAGTTGAGAACAAGTTTAGTTGGGCACATCAGAATATGTTTTTAATGTAGGCCACTCACATTTGTAGCAGACCTTGCATTTATTGGTACATTAAAGAGACAGTAAACAGGTTCTGAGTGAGAGTCAACAGGGAATACTGGTTTGATAAACTTGACAGGAATTCAGCGGTGTGATCACATATCCTGTAATGTGAGTAGCAGGTTTGAAAAGCACAGATTCCCTCCAGGAGTTCAGAAGCACCCTATGACATCATCTCGCCCCCCTGCTGGCCTCCATTGAGAAATGATACTGTCAGAACTAATGCTCCCTCCCGGAGATTGGCAGAGTCAAGGCTGCAAAGGGCTTGTGGCAAGCAGAGAATGCCTTGGGATGGGAAAGTGTCCTGCGGCGGCTACACACGCCTGCAGGGAGACAGAGGAAGACAAAACCGTCAAAAATCATCAGCGTCAAGTTTCTGAATTTTTTTTTTCTTGAATCTGAGACAGACTACCAAATAAATATGTCAGCTGTGGTGGCCTCGGTACTTTGGAAGGGAAACATTCTATTATTAATTCCCGTTGGCCATTTTTATTTCCACAGGTCGAGACGTTACCTGACCATTCTGCTTGTATCTTAAGTTGTGTTTAGTGACAAGTTTAGTGTAACTAAACACACTACTTTAGTGTCTTGTTGTGCTAAAAGCACTAAGGTTTTCACTAAAGAAGACCTTAGTGCTATTAAGACGTGTAAAAAATTAAAATATGCCAACATTCATTCTGCTGTCTCGTGACTTCTGTATCCTCATACCTTATCCACAGTGAACACTTTCTCATTCCCCCCATAGAAGTCAGCTGTTCGTCTTGCATGTAGACATCAACGGAATCAAATGTTTTCAATGCCTCAGCATTGTTGGACGTTAATAACTGCTGCGGGAGAGGAAGTGTGATGAACGGTGATGTGAAGGCGTCACCGAACCGGAAGAAGTAAACAGAAAAACAAACCCAGAGCGTATCGAGGTCGTCAAAAGGAACGCACGAGCAAAGAAAAAAACAAAACAAAACAGTAAGCCACACGGAGCAGAGAGGCAAAGGAAAGGCAAAATAGAAAACTCCGAGCACCAGGGTTTACAAAAGGTGAACAAAAGATAATTGAATGAATAGACAAATACACGAGAGCAAGTGAACCGAGCGACTTACCAGTGGGACAAATGAAGTCGACCTGGCACACGTTGCTGGAGTCCAGGTGTCTTTAAGCTCTCCAGCCGGGTGCCATTAAACAGGAATGAAGAGAGAAAACACAAAACAGGGAATACAGAAACCAAAATAAAAGCCAATCATGACAGATGTTACTGTCACTGGTTGCACGCTTCCATGCGTTTTTACACTGGCATTGCTGTTGCCCAATATTTCCACCAGAGGGAGCCACCCCCAGTCAACTCAAAACTTCAAAACAAACATGACTTCTGAAGAAGAAGTTCTGATAATACCTCTTGCAGAGGATACTGTCACTGCCTGATGTGGTCCGCCTGCCTGATGCGGTCCGCCGGAAGTTCTGGGACTGGAACCGGATGTTAGAAACACGCAGGCGCAAGGTCTAGGAATTGTGTTTATTGGTTATATCGCGTGTATTTTTTAATATTTTATATTTTTATATTTGTGTGTTTTTTAATGTTTTCTTAATCTAGACTGTAGAAGTAAAAATTTCATCGTCTGTCCGCGATATAACCATGGACGCATGCGCTTACCAGTAAACGTCAGTTGGTAAAACATGCGCAATTTCTGGTTCCAGTCCCGGAATTTCTGGCAGACCGCATCAGGCAGGGGACCACATCAGGCAGTGACAGATACAAAGGCAGCGTTGTAGGCGGCGGTGAATTTCCGCCATTATTATGTCTTCTTCATGTCTTCATATCGGGTAGTGACAGCAACAGTGCCCCCCACAGTTTCCGGTGGTACTGCTCTGTTTGGTCCGCATCCGTAAGCTTTGTGGAAATGTAAACGCAGGAAATAACGCGGAGCACGGACTGAAGTCTCCGCCTGTATCCAGATCCGTATGTAACGCTGAGCATATATAGGCTTTAAGTTGACCGACTCTCAGGAGGCGTCGCTCCCTACATGAGTAACACGGTGTGTACAGTATATGTCGGTGCTGGGTGTCTTTACACCACAAAAGTTGTCACTGCTGATTCCAGAGTGTGAGACTAAATTTAGACTTCAGTCACGATTGCACGGTGGGAATTGTATGACATTTGTTTGTCTTGAGAAAGACGTGCTACTGTGTGTGCAACTGGAACTGAGGATGAGAAAAGATTTGAGAAGCAGTAATAAACCTGGGGCTTTGGGAACGACTGCACTGGTGAGATGGTGTGAATGTTTTCTCACACGCCACAATGGGCGACAAAGTAAAGACGTTTGTTTAAAGGTATATTGATTTGATCAATATTTGCTGCTTAAAATAACATTGACAGCTGTGACTCATATTTTTTTCACCTGTAATTAAGATATACTTTATTGATCTCACAAAGGAGAAATTTAAAGACTGTTAAAGACTGTCCTGATGCAAATTTTCATGCTGCGCTGCAGGACATCAACAGAGCTTTTTACAATAATGACTTAATGCAGGCGTTCTGATAAATAAATCATGCTCCCTCCAATCCCACATCAAAGCTCCTTTTAAGCCATTGATCGACATGGTAAATTGATGCGTCTCATTTGCCTTAAATTGTTGCAGCTTGAAATTATTTTAGTGGCAGAAATGATTTTTTTTGCATAGTTTGGATGAAGAAAATGTGGAAGATTAGACTAATGAAGCGCTGGGACAAGGCGTTTACATGTTGGTGGTGGACAACCGCAGATCAAACAGGTGGCAGAGCGTGCTCTGTGGAGATGCGATTGTGGCGCTGACACAGACAGAGAGGCGAGAGACTCTGTGGGAGTGGAAATAGACAAGAGCAGCTGTGACAGGAATGAAGTATGCAGTGTACTTAAGGATTAGTGAGCACTTCTGAGGCCTGCTTTCACTGGCAGACAGGGCCAGCCAAGTCAGGGTGGCTGCAAACAAGCAAAGAAATGATGCTCCCTCAGCCTCTGCTGAATGCTGCCTTGACATCTGCTATATCAGGCAGCTCAAACGCTGTTGCACAATAAAAATAGAATTAAAAAAAGGTTTGTCCTGAGCTGTATGTTTTCACCCGTCAGGCTCGGATACAATTCTCTATATTTAACTTCTGTAGAGTTGAGGAAACAAAAATCTGGAATATTAGGAGTGCCATAAATAATAAACATGTAATATGAAAGTGGCTATATTAATTTCTGTTTATATGTATTCCAGTTAGATTTCCACATTCATATCCCTCTTATGTATTTATTTTACATATCTATATATCCATATTTTCGGGACCAGGCGTCCACTGACAAAGTCATGATGATGAAGGTGGACACTCACTCTTGTGTGCTGGTTCTCAGGCAGAAATGAGGGTTTGTTCACGCACCAAGTGACATCTTCTGAAGTCAACAGGTAGATTCCTGATGTTCATCAAACACACACAGCGGTTTAAGAAGTGCAAATAAGCCAGACGAGGTGAAGCAGAAAGATTATGAAACTGTTTTTTTGGGGATGTTTATTCATACAAAACCACAGTATATAATGCATCTCAATTCTCAATTTCTGTAAATGAACATGTACAGTACTTCACATGCAGAATGTGAATCTTAAAACCTGGAAATTGAATGTGGTCATACTCAATAAACCATTTTCCATGTACTTATCATGACATTATATGATACTGTTCCAAATAGTTTTGCCTTGCCATCAACTCTGAGCTGCCATAAATAATGTTTTGGAAAATGAATGCATTTAAATCAGATTTTGTAATTTATTTATTTTCCGGTACAATTTGCTGCCAATAATTATAACAACATTTGCCCAATTTTAAGTTGAGTGACTCTGAACACCAGCTGAAGCTCAAGTTTCTTCCTCTGAGAACTGCAATATATAATATAGAGTGCTGAAGTGTACTTTCAACCTGAGAAGATGTCAGGTTTAACAAAACAGCAGGCTGATCCACAGGTTGCTGAAGTTTGAACTCACATGTAAATTTTCCCTCAGGGAATCCAAAAGTTTGAACCGACTAGCGCAGGTGTGACTGAAAAAATATGATCGATAAACAAATATGCATGGAGCAGATCAGGTGGACAGTTTTTGCACACACCGAGCTTCTCTCAACACTCAATAAAACAAGAGGAATTTCACTTCATCACAGTCAGAGAAATGAAACACCAGTCTGGGAGCGATGATTCAACAAGCCAATCAATAAAACAATTGAATGTAATTTAAGTCTCACGCTGTCAAGGTCTGCGCCTTCAGCGTCAAAATGAAATGCCTCTTTTTTTGAGTCTGGACAAATGATGATGGCATTTTTCCGAGCTGCAACATGAGCATTGTTCACGGTGCCCAGCAGGCCCAGCGCCATCTGCCAGCTATTCAAGGGGTATTATGTGTCTATAAAAGGGAGTCCGCATCGCGGTACTCCCACCAACGGAGACAGATTGAACTTGACAAGGCAAGCTGAAAGATGACTGCACCGCTTTGATCAAGGTGTGCGCAGCCCACAGAGAGAGAAACCAAGCAGAGGCACCGGATGTGAAGAGGAGGACGGCAGAGATGAAGAGTTTCAACATGACTTTGGAGAAGGTACTGCGGTCTCAGGTTCCACTTCATTTTAAATGAGAACTTGTTTGCAGAGTTTCAGGGTGAAAATATAGTATAGTGTTCTTCACTATTGCAGTCAGATATATTACTACAATGTATATGATTTCTAAATACACTCTTCTGTTTCTAATTCAAATTCGCACTGAAACAATATATGCATTTCAAGCACAATGTTATCATCTCTCACCGTCCGCTCTTACACACATAAACACAGTTTAAAGTAGCTCACAGATACTTGAGCCTGGTATCTCCTGCAGCACACTGAGCAACAGTGTTGCTCTAAAACATATTCCATAATAATAAAGTCCCCTCATCACTAGTGCATTAATATTCAAAAGATGCAAACGTTGAGTCATTATGCAAAAACTTTCTCTCCAATACTTTCTCATGGCAGTAGACAAGCAGCTATTTAAGCATGTTTAAATATTTGCAGCCCTAACTGACGTTGATAAGGTCTGTTTACAAGCCAGTGAGATAACTGAATGTGCTGAGGGGAGACTTGCCTATCAGAGCAGCTGGCAGCAGCTATATTTACTCTGCTTATCTATTCCAGAGGGAGGAGCTGTGATGGGCTGTAATTATAGTTCTTCCTTCATGGCACGCCCAAATGTTTATGCTTTTACCGCGGTGCAGCGTGAAGATTTGAACATGTGGAAATTGCAGCCATTTCGATGGAGCTTCCGGAGGAGGTCGGGTGTCACTCGCTGCACGACTGAGCACTAAGTGAACAAAGAAATGTGGTCTGTGCACTGGGCTCTTTCCCTGTGAGACATTCTGAAAGGTCCTTAAGTCAAATGAAAGGGAAGGAATTTGTCTTTGCCTTGTTGGTTTTGAGTGTCAGGAAAGAATATAGGTGACGTTCTCTTAGCTGCTGCTGAGTCGACAAACATCCAGGTTGCTCAGCTTCTGAATCTTTTGACGGGGAGGTGCTGCTTGAACCTCAAAATAGCACCTCACCAGGCCGTCCTGGTCGCATGCTGATCGGTTTGATGAGAAATGCCTTGACGTCTGAGAGACAGATCCTTTCAAAACATGAGGCGATGAAGTGCTCCTGGGTGATCCTCCTTGAGTGGCCAACATAAGGAAGATGGAAACCCACAGGAGACAGCGGATGTTGAAGACCGTGGTGTGGAATAGATTCAGCAGCTTTCCTGGTGTTGATCATGTGTAAATTGGCTCGGAACTCCTGTCTAGAAAAGGTGTCTTAATCTAAACACACTGAAAGACACCATAGCATTTATTAGATCGTGAAAGAATGATGCATTTAGGAGTCATTTATTTGGAGGATAAACCTTCTGAAAATACTTATCTTAGAGATGTCACGTGTGTTCATGTCAGTCATGCAAAGAATCATGGGAAAATAACATATGGATGGACAACTTCCATCGTCTTTACGTCTATAGTGCATTGATATTTTTCCTGCAAGATAGGAGTGTTTTTTTGGTTTTGGTTTCCTTTCCTTAAGACACCACTGTGAACGGTAACTGGAACAATTTCCCAGCGTACTGTAATGCAACAGGTCACGTCTGTGTAATGCAGGAGGTTTTCTCATAGATTCTGCTGCATCTGGCCGTTGCTTTCCTCGCCAGTCTATATTGTCCCAAGGAGGCCATATTTGTTTACGCTGATATAGCGGCTACATGCACAATAGAGCCACACATTTTCCTATCCGAATATTTTCAGTTTAAAAAAAAGTGCTTCGTAAAAATGGAGCTGCTGCTGCCGTCCACACGGATTCACTGGAAACAATTTGAAACAATGCAGTACATATGTCAGGACTGCAGAGGTGCTGCAACAAATAAGAAGGCAGCAAATGAAGCTGGTTCGCTAGTTCTTAGCGCTGGTGCATAAACAAATCAATCGATGACACTGTTGGCACGGATGAGCTTTTATCACGAGTCAGTACAAGTCATCAGAGGCATGAGTTTCTAGCTACTCTGTGCTTCTACTTTATGCTCCATCGACTCCATAAAATGTTGCGAAAGAAAAAACAAAACAAACTCTTTTAAGAGCATATCGATGCCTAAAACCACTTCACTTACCATTTGCAGGAACTGTGTGCGTCCACAGGACATAACACAACAAACTAAGTAATAGTGAGCCAGGCGGCTGCTGTTTTTATACCCGCAGTGGAGGAATTTGTCTTCACACTTAATAAAGATGTCAGCTCAGTGTGTGTCTCTGGCTGTCTCGCCGATGGCCCACAGCAGCTCTATCGACTGATGCAAGTCCTCTAAACAAGCAGGGTCAGTACAAAACCATCAGATACTCTGTTTGTGTTGTGCACCATTTGTTGGTGGCTCTCCAAGGCAATTCTCAGTTTTTGTAATCCAGTCAGACCTGGTAGCTCAGTAAAAGTGACTTATTACAGCAGAGTCTTGAAAAGAACTTAAATTCTGTTTTTTAAATAATTAAAAAGTAATATTCCTTTGACGTTTAAAGGCAAAACCGGGATATCCTTTGCTTTTATCTTCACTAATGATGACATACAGATATATTTTTGTGTTTGTTCTGTCTGCACCAAACAAACAATTATAATAAACATAGTCTAAAAAAAAAAATCTAAAAAGTGTAATTACGCCTTAGCATTATATGCTTATATATATATATATATATATATATATATATATATATATATATATATATATATATATATATATATATATATATATATATATATATATATATATATATATATATAAAAATAAATAAATAAATAATCTGTCCACTGAATATTATATAATAACTCAAACTCAAACTATTTGCCGTTTCACAGTGGAGAGGATATCTCAGACATACACTCATAGAACTGGAGATACATCCAGGTAATCTACAGGAGTATTTATATATTGTTAATACTGGAAGATCTTTTTTGCACGGTGATTAACAGAACTATGCAAATGTGACATACAGTAAAAGCACTTAAGTGCCAAATACTTTCCCCCAAATATATTTCATTTATTTATTTTGATTATCAAGAAATACTGTTAAAAAGACTCTTACTCATTGCAAGCAATGTAATTATTATAAAAAAAGAAGGGGAAAGACCTTGTGAGGTCTGCAAGAGAAGAGCCACATCTGTGGCTAGATACCCATTTATGCTCTGCACGATCATTCTGCAGTATTTTAAACACCCAATGGTGGTGCTCAACTGTAGCTCATCCATCCTGTTGTCTAGTTACCCAGCCTTGAGAGGGCTGTATGTTAAGAGCCGGCTTTTAGCTGGTACCTCTTCCCTCTCTTTTGTGGAAGCATATAGTTCCCGTCCATCGGTGTAGGGTCATCCTGGCAAGAGATATGCTCTAACTCATGTTATAAGTTTGTCAACATCAACTTTCAGTGGTTTTGCAGAGTGTCTTTCCTCTAACTACACTAACCTCATGATCTAGCTTCACCAGTTAACATCAACTTTAGATGTAAACAAAGCCCTTTAACCAACAAAGTTGGGTCAACGGTGGTGTTACATGGCAATCCATGCACTCCTATAAGGCACGCCAAAAGCCTAATGGAATCCAAGGCAGGGGCAGACTGAGTTGATAAATATTCATGTTCAAGTCGAGTTTTCGGAGCATGCAGGTCCCAGAACAATTCCATGACAGCAGCTATTGTAAAACTGTTCAGAAACTCTTTTGAAGTGATTCTATGTGGAAGCTTGTCCCAATATAATGCAGTGCCATTAACTTTACAGCGTGTCTCTTTAAGTCGGCTCACGCAGGGCGGCCGAACTCAGGAAATGATTTAGTGCTACTGCTACTCGGTCTTTGGGACGGAGTGGACCGGCTACAACAAATAACTTGAGAGAGTGAGAGCTCGCACACACAGAGGTGACAGTGACGGGGCGCTGGTGGAAATGTGATCTATGAGGACAGCCTGACCCCGACTATTAACCGCCTGGAAGACCTCCAACTGGGCAAGTAGGAAACACTCACTTTTAACCTTTCAAGCTTTGTTGTGACTACACCACACATGCAAACAAGCTTTTAGGACTATAATTTTAGAAGCACTTTGTCATGTATCTGCAACCGGTTCTTAAAATAGAGAATTATTTTGGATGATCAAACCTGCAACATGAGCAGGGCATTGGCATGAGAGATATATTTCCCAAGCTTTGAATCCAATTCAATGATTTCTTCTCTGTTTAAATTCTAATGCAAGAATATATATATATATATATATATATATATATATATATATATATATATATATATATATATATATATATATATATATATATATATATATATATACAAACTACATAAACAGATTAAGTATGCTGGTTTAATCTGTCTCAATCTATTCTCCATCACTTGAACCTTAGTGGAGATCTAAAGCAGCTATTTATTTTAATGATGCCACCAGATCTGAGCTGAAAATTAAAGCAGCACAATTACTGTCATGGCTGAATGAAATTGAGTGGATGAGACTGGAATCCTTTGATTTATCCGGAGCTGGACCTGCAGTGTTGATTTAAACACCACCTATAGACGAACACACATCAAGCAGCTACAGTCTCCGTGTGAGAGCTTCATCCATAAGGAAAAGGTCGTGTCAGAGTTTCTCCTTGGTAGAACGACGATCAAATTCATCTGTGAGAGAAGAAAAACACATCAAAGGAAAAAATGATGCCGAACGTTAATCCGTCCCTCAAATGTTTTATCTCAGTCTTCTCCTATGGTTGGAGGGAGGATCTTGAGGAGCTTGCTGGCTGAAATAATTGACTGTCACTGAAAGGAAGATGAGCTCTGCTTTACAGTCTCAAGTATCTTATACAATAATCTCATCTTATTAGTGAAGCCGTTCTCCGGCTCTGAGATAGAGATTTGTTCAGGAGAAAAGTGTATGTTTCATGTGCTATATGAATCTCTCCTATGTATTAAAAAAAGTGCGCAACCCTGGCGGTTATAATTACAGAGTCATTACTAGAAACTACAGCATCATTCTCCTCTCAAATAAGCCTAAAGTCCGAGTCGACCATTCGACCCGGGCACTGGGGAAAAGCCCAGAGGAGAGACTTTCTGTTCTCATTAGCGGGACACTTCTTCAACAAGACAAAAGCCTGTCCAATCGGGCTGCGAACACAATGTGGATCAGAAATAATAGTTGAGTTTGTTTTTCATAATGAAAATGAAAAATGTGGAAGTAGGTGCAGGGATTATAAGAGCTGTTCTTCACTCTGCTCCTCTTTATTCGCTGTATCAGACAGAATATTGACAGATTTGTTTGCAGTGTAACAAAGAAGAAGATACTTTATCTTGCGTGGGGGTAAACATCTTTTGAGATGCCAGTAAGGTGACATCATTGATGGCAACGTGCCAGCAACAAAGTTGTTGTCGGTTTTTCGTCAAATGCTCTGAAAAACCCAGTGTTCCACGTGTGTTGACGGCGTTAGCCTGAACTGGGATCAGACACCTGAACTTCTTGTGGCTCGATAGACTTCTTGTTTAGTGTGGAGTCAAAAATCACCACCCCCGTTTTGACCTGCCGAACTTCACTACTCCACCTGGACTCAAGTCCAGGGCCAGAGCTTGGCTTGCTTGCGTTCTCATCTCAGATTTTTGAGCCAAACAGACTTTGCTTCGGAAGCTTTTAATGCGTATTATGGACGCTGCTTTTTAAACTTTTTAAAGAGTTGTGAATGTGAAGTAAAGAGGAACGAGCATGTTTAAATCACAGTCATGATAAACGCCTTGGTAATTTTGGCAAAAGAACGCGTTACGGCTCTTGTTATTACAAAAGATAACGTAGTTCCTAAAACGCGTTAATAATGTGTTAGTTCCAACACTGGTCCACATTGTGATTCCACATTGTGAAAGCTCATTAATACTGATCATGCAGACAGGAGGAATTAGATGTTACAAGCTTTATATTTCAAACATTTTCACTTGAATTCATTATCAGATGACTGAATGTGTGCGACTGTGCGTCAGGATCTGAATTCATGCTGTGATTCTGACGATGAGACTCCATTAAAGGATTAAGAGAAAAGATCATCCTCCACTAGTCCTCCTCACTGCTTCACTTGTACGGGACGTATCATCATGCTAGTGAGCTGTAAAGGGCTTACCTTTTGGTGGGAGTACCAAGGTATCTGAAACTGAAACTAAAGTATCAAGCAAGCTTCTTGTTTAGTGTGGAATCAAAAAACACAACAACCCCGTTTTGACCTGCCGAACTTCACCTCTCCATCTGGACTCAAGTCCAGGGCCAGAGCTTGGCTTGCTTGCGTTCTCATCTCAAGCTCTCTCTTTTTGAGCCAAACAGACTTTGTCCTGAGCAGTGTTGGGCAAGACACTTTAAGTTAGTAACTTAGTTACAGTTACTAGTTACCTCATTCAAAAGTAACTGTTACTTCAAGTTACTCATTACTTTCAAAGTAACTAGTTAGCGAAAGTAACTTTTTTTTAACTGTATATCATAGCAGAGCTCAAACATCATCTTAGAACAGTCAAGGGCTGAGTTGGGAACAAGCAATGTTGGGACAGAATCTGCCCCATTATCGTTGTTTGTGTGGCCTGCTAAACTAGATAGTGATTCTGTGACTGGTGCCAGGATGAAATAAAGACTCCATTAAAGGATTAAGAGAAAAGATCATCCTCCATTAGTCCTCCTCACTGCTTCACTTGTACAGGACGTATCATCATGCTAGTGAGAGTAAAAGGCTTACCTTTTGGTGAGAGTACCAAGGTATCTGAAACTGGGTTCATAAAAGTTGTTTGTATCAGTTGAAGGCAATCATAAGGCTTCATAACTGTCATTCAAAACATTCATGTGACCAGCAGCAGCTCAAACCCAGGACAGGTCATAGAACTTGTCTTTATAGAGCACAGCATGCACAGCATTGAATAACTGAGATCAATGCCCAGTCAGACACCATAATACCTTTGGGTGCAAATGATGAGCGAGTTCTCCAGAAGAGGCACTTTTCTCACGCAGGGAAAAAAAGGGGCTATGGCTCATGCAGCACTAGCGGTCTATCAGTGCACGTCCCTGCTGTTGTGAGTCCAGCAAAATAAACAGATTTTCAGCAAAGCACACAAAGCATATGAGATCATTTTTCTTTTCACATGTTTAAGATGACAGCCAAAATCATGTTTCTCAGAATGTAGCGTAGCAACTATGCTAACGGGGCTGTACAACTGAAACATTCTCACTAGATGTTGAAACGATATCAGAGGTTTTAGCTTCTGAGATCTCCTTTTAAAGGCAACAGAAGGCAAGCGTTGATGGCTGTTTGAGCTCTGTTTATTCTGTCTTATCTACATGCACTTCCTGTGGGATGAAGCGGAGCCACAGCCAGCGTAACAGAGGATGCATACAATACAGCGCAATACCACCACTAAACAGTCAAACTACAATCAAACTGAACTCATTAAACATCAATGAGTCACTGCACTGCGAGACTTTATCAGTCGGAGCGCGAAACAAAATATGATAATGAGATTATAAATCACAGGCTCCAAATGGTTACGCAACATTGTGAGATCGGAAATTCGTCATGGTACCAAATATTCAGAGGTGTCAGAGATGTTGGAGGGGGGTTTCTGTCAAGGTCAGATCAAGACTGTATGAGTTATGATTTATTTTTGTGTCAGTATTACAGTATTATTACAGTGGGAACAATAGCATTCAGATTCAACGCAACAGAGGTGCTAATTTCAATAGATAACAACAGATGCTTCAGCGCGAGCGTTGCTAACAAAGCGTAAAAACAATTGTGACATGACAGCGATATAATTCTCATTGAAGCTTCAGCAGCATTAGAAGTCTCACAAGAGCCCAGAACATCACGTTTAATGTAAAATATGAACGTGAATCTGACTTTTACATAGTCATTGTTCAGGTTGTTTCGTAGAAGATGGTCGCAGCTGAAAGGCAAAAGTATCAAGCGAGACTTTGGACTTCACCATGTATACCTACAAAAAGTGTGAGATGAAGCTAGATGTTGTGACGCTGGTCAGACGTGGTGCAGCCATTCCCCTCAGACGCGTCTAATCATGTTCAGTTAATGTGAATTATGAACGGTCTAGATGGAAGCCATGAAAAGCAGCGTGTTACAGATCCACCCTCATCTCAGTTTCGTGCTCAGCAGCAAAGAGGTCGAGGCTCACTGATCCTTACACACTTGAAGGAAATTTTCAGACCACCACGTGAATGCACCACGAAAAATACACAGATGAATTATCCTGTCCATAATATAGTTTTTCATTTATGGATATCGTGTGTGGTTTAATATCTATTTTTACAAAAATATTTATCAGGACCAATTTATGTTGAGGCCACTGAAGACATATAATTTATTGCATTTTAAATATAAATACAACAAAATATTTCAGATATTTTTACATTAAATTGCATTACTCTGTTGTATTTCTTTCATGAGTACACCATCCCACGGTTTGGTACATGTAGTGCTTTTCCAAGTCCCCTGTGGTGCCTGTATTAATGTAGCCTTTGGGAAGCTAAGCTCCACTGCTTATTTTTCAGTTCATTTGTCTCATGTATGTATGCCTATTAACGCCTATTAAGTATTTCAAACACACGTTTTATCTTCCTTCTGCAGGTCTCCACGGCACCAACTAAGGCGTCAACGTTCTCGTTCGTGCCAGTGGTGCGGACGCTGCCTACTAAACGCGTCATTGCTGACGAGGTGAGATTATGAGCTTGAAAAATAGTGTTTAGAATACATCATTTATTCTCATTAATGCTCCATATTATGGGTTATTACTTGCTTAATCCGTTTTTCCATTTAGTGGCCAAATTCAATATGAGGAAAATTCTATACAGGCAAGGTCAGAACATTTCATACATGTTTAGATGTGACGCAGCTCAGGAGAATTTTGAAATACACTTGCAAGTGATGGACAGTCCCTGAAAGCTGCTGCCTGGAGGTCAGATGTGCTGTACCCCCAGCTGCGACAATAGATGAGAGTGCTAATGTCCTATTAGCTACACAAACATCACAGCTCCTGGGAGCACGGCATTGTGTGGGAGACTTGAAAGATTTCGACTCTAACTGCAGGAGTCGGTGCCTCGCAGACTGAAAAGGCGCCTCACGCCGCTGCTTCTCAGAAAACACAGACGAGATTGTTTGTTTTAGTGAGCTGTGAAATTCAAATGAAATGCGTCCGATTATCACTCAAATGTGAACATGTCTTATTGTCTCCCAATCTGCAGGAGGCAAACGGAATCATTCATAACATTTGACACATTCGAATGCAATGCAGTGGTTATTATGAGACTTTTGCGTTTAGATATTGGTGTTGTCTTTCTGTGTTGGTCAGTGGTGTCCAGGTGAATATTGAAGAGACATTCGGACATCCAACCTTTCTGCTCGTCATCTCAGTCGTCTTGACCAGCGATTCTTAACCATAGGGCCGAGGCCCATGATTGGGCCGCGAGCGCCCCCTAAAGGGCCGCCATAATTTTTTTGTTTTACACCGCTGGACTGTGAGACGCTCAGTTTTAATACACCTGCCTCATATGGTGGCAGTAGAGTGTCACTGCAGCTGCAAATTTGACTTAGTTACTAACTGTGAAGAAGAAGAAAGTGATGGTGATACTTTCATTACACTACACTTTACATATTTTCTTTAGAGTTTATCTATGGTAAAACATATTTTACAACTTTTAGACATTGTTTTATAATATTAATTTTACTCAGAATCTTATTCATGACGTACCGCTTTTCCCATTTGTCCCAACAGTTTGCATTAAGTTTATTTTTTTTCAGTAGTAAATTTGAAGAACATGACTCGCAGCTGGTTCTGCTGCTGGTTGGAATTGTCGGTGACATATATCTTTGTGCTGACCACATGGTTTCATGTGATTTCACAAGGTTTTGGTTTGTTTACATGTATGGTTATTGAACACAAATGAAATCAGTAATTCTGAAATAACATGTAATAAGTAGTCACAGTAATAAATCAGTTCTACTCCTTGTACGGCCCTGGACCTTGTTCTTGAACGAAACGTCATTTTCAAACCAGGACTGCCACCTGTTTCATGAAACCTCAACAACCCAACACTAATCCCAACGCAACTTAATCTGACGTCCCAGAAAATGCCAGATTGTTGTAAGTACATACGAATAAACATAAAGCATTCGATGTGGAGTGAAACTCTACAAACCATTTGAGGTTATAGCTATCCAATGAGGAAAAAATAAAGTGGGAATTTCTCTTCGGAGATTGTGTCATGTTTATCATAGTAGTAGATTCCACATCAGGTTGCTAAATTCAAATTCATGTTATTTTTACTCAGTTTATCTATCTGGTTGCTTTTTTCCGCTCTGTCCATGAAAACATATTTGAATTATGCATGAGCAGTCTTACACAGAACTGTGTTTGTAACCAACAAATTTGAAGTTATTGTTAGAGAGAATAAAAAGAGAATAAAAGAATATTGCATAATAATACATGAAAGAAATGAAATTCCGCCAACATTCCGGTTTTGAAACATGAATGAAGATGCAGGGTTCATTTCCAACAGCGAGGAACCTTGAAGAGGACAGAAGGGATGGGGAGAGGGAGAAGAGGAAGGTAAAATGGATGAATGTAAGCGATTTCCTGCTGAAGACAGATGCACTGAAGATGTTCAAGGGCGACATGATGAGGAGTGTTGGTTTAGAGAGGTAGAAGAGGATGAGGGCTGTTGCACGCTGTGGTGACTATGGAACTACTGAGCTGTTGCAGGCAAGGAATAAAAAAAAAGGCGTCACTTACATTTTTTTATACTAAAATGTGAGCGCCAAAAAAGAAAAATTACCTTAAACGTACTGTAGTTACTTTAATATTATAAAATAAGGAACATTTTATTGCACTATATTGATGATCAGGTGCTGTATTTATTTTCAGTATCTTGTATTTATTTATTTTGAGTGAAGAAATACTGTTTAAATGAACATTTCTCATTAAAAGAATTAAAAGATAAAAAGAACGGAAAAGAAAGTGGCTCAAGAGGTATATTTTGAATTTGTTTTGAATGAAGAAAAAAAATAATTTCAATTTGTGCCTGATATTGTTTACTTAGTTCAGTGTGATGAACAGGAGCTTAAAGGAGGTGAGAATAGACAAAGAAGAGTGCAGAGAGGGAGACTGGAGGAAAGGAAACAAGAGGGACATCATATGCCGACAGTTTAAGGAGGTGGACATGGAGGTTCAAAGATGGAGTGATGGAGGACATGAAGTGGAGTGAATAGCAAGAAAAGATAAGTTCAGACGGAGGCAACTCCTCAAAATGAGGCTTCATTTCATGAACATGGCGTCAACCAAAACACGTGATTTTCACACATTCAATTGATCCCTCCTTTATCTCTCACTCAAGGGTCATATTCTTGCTTTTACTTAGCATTTTGTCGAAACACGGACACCTTGAGAAGGTCGCGGATTGTTTTTTGTTTTTTTTTTAGCAGTAGGAGCTGCTGCTTCTATTGAGGGCAGCTTCCTGTTCCTGTTAGAAGAACTGCTCCTCACACGAAAGTGCCTCTTCATTAAAAAAAAAGTGCTCATTATCAGATGGAATTCCTAATGAGAGCCATTGATCACAAGCACAAGGTTGTTCACCGCATCCGTGCTTTATAAAAACTAAAATAATGAAGCAGGGGTGACGCAAGTGGGATTTAAATAAAGCTCTTCTCGCGTGAAACCACCAAACTGTGCTTCACTACTGGATGTGAAATAATGGCGTGACGTCAGAGACATCCTGCCATTTGTCGGATCAAACGTCAGTCGAAGGCTGCTAATAGAGCTATTTTGGTTTCACGTCATTTGTAGCGGCGGATCTGATGCAGTGTATATCACTAATGTTCATGCTTTTCTTAGTGCAATTCTGGAAGTTTTCGGGATTATTTCATTGTCGTCATGGCAACCACTATTTTATTAAGATGCCTTCAATGAAGGTTAAAATCCTGGAGATGATTCCTCAGATAGATAGATAGATATATACTTTATTAATCTCCGAAGAGAAATTTCCACTTTATTTTTTCCTCATTGGATAGATCAAGAACCTCAAATGGTTTGTAGAGTTTCACTCCACATCGAATGCTTTATGTTTATTCGTATGTACTTAAGACGTGTTTTGCTATTTGACACAACCATGTTCACTCTCTGGCCAGTGACATCAAATCATGTCGCTCCCTATGATGTGTCTCTCTGACGCCGATCCGACAGTGAACCGCTGACAAATTCATCTATTATTATTAAGGATGCAGTGAAAGTAATATCGCCTAACATGTTTTCTAACCCCGAGAACTAACCCAGGCAGTAAATATCAGTGCCCTTTATTTATGATGTTCAAACCACATGAGATGTGGCTAACTGACCCTGACACTTTTCATCTTTCTCCAGGACAGACGGAGCTAAAGTGAAAAGCTCTTTTTGCTGAAAGGAAAAAGGAATGTCAGGGACGTTTTATTATATTTGTGCCTCAACGTCATACAGTAGAGGTTTTCTGATGGTGTTTTGCTCCTACAAATGGCTTGCTCGCACTTGTACACGCGTGTGTAACCAGTTTTCTTGTAGACGTATACACACTTAGTACATGTCACAAAATGCATTGGGAACAGTTTTTTTCCGATATAAGAGAGACTGCTGAGCGGCACATTGACCAGGCTCCCTCATCAACATCCAGCACTATGGCAACCATGGCAGGGAAAATGACCTTTCAGGGTGGAAGACTTCAACCTGAAGGCTAATCAATCCTGGGCTCAGAGGAAAACAGACAAAGATTCTGACACCACGGAGACAATGGGAAGGAAATAAACAGAACAGATCACTTTGATGTGTTTGAGCTGTTGCAGTACATTATGGGATTCGCAGTGTTCAGAAACAACTGGGACGACACCGTTGGGGTGATTTTTTCGGCACCTTTTGAATCAAGACCTGTTCTGGTATTGCGACATTTGATACCTAATTTCCACCAGATCAAACCTGATCTTCATCCTCTCGACTCGACTGATTTAACTGGACCCCACTTGTACCCCGGAAGCGCTGACGACGATCGACAAAGAGGAATTCCACAAGTAAAATGCATGTTTAAGAAAATACTATCACTGAATGCCATATGACTGAGTCTTGTTGACTGCTAACAGTAATGATAAAATTGAGCTGGAAAACTTTATATTTTCTTTAAATATGGCTGCTTACTCATGCATGCTGTTTCTATAGTAGAGGCTGAAATAAAGCTCAAGTAGTTCAAGTGTGTCAGTTGCATATTCACCTTAAGTTTCGAGTTACATTTGAAAACATTTTCCTGTCATATGGTGCATTTAAGACACTTCATTCATCTATGAGAAAAGAAGTATGATCACAATTGAGGTTGTGGTTGTCAGCTGGACACCTCAGTTCAAGTATTTCATTTTTAAGCTTAACTGACTGAAAATCTGATGCAAGTTCCTGTTTCATGAGGAAATGCTGTAGATGCCGTTGATCGACGGCTTCAGGTACTTGGTGGGTGGTTGCAGGAAGTTCATAGTTGAAAGGTCAGATGTCGTCTATTCGATGCCAAGTCCAGCTCAGAGTAGTGCAGTCCCAGAGTAAGATGAAGGGCCTGCTCTTCACCACCCTAGCTAGCTGAAGTAAGAAAGAAACAGATGATCCCGAAGGTCTTTTTAAAGGACATGACACAAAACGCTATGCAAAACTTGCAAGTTTAAATCACAATTAAGTCAGAAAACAGGCGAGAGAAAAGTGTCAAGGTGCCACCTTATCAAGAGAATTAAAATTGTATCACAATTTGACACAGTACATCAATTTAAGGAATCAATTGTGATAAAATGTGTGAACTAAAGCTGTTACACTCGCTCCACTGCTGTGGAGCTCACTCTGATAAATGTGACCTGTGTATATATAGTTTAGTCTAATTTAAGTTTGGAATTTCTGACATCCAACTCCAAAGATATTAGACATTTATTAGAAAGATCTTTTTCTCTTTGAAAACTTTGCTTGTCCTCTTCGGCATTTGAGGCTTCTAAGTCCATGTGGATGTCAGCCATCTGTTGTTAAGTTTGGAGCACGCACTGGACGTCAGCACTGCATGTGTGTGAACATGTGAGCTGCATGTGCGGCGTGAGTCCAGCACACCCCCCTGAGCTTGGGTGGTGGTGGTGGTGGGGGGTGCTGAAGTTCACAGCGGGATTTCTCAGGTTTCACTCACAACTCCTAAGCATTTGTTTCGTTATCCCCTGACAGAACCACGCAGTGTATGAGAGGACGACGGGGGACATGATGTCGGAGCGAGGGATCCTCACAGCTGACTTGGTTTTTATCCACGATACAGAGGAGGCAGGAGCGTCACGCTCCGGACATGAAGTAAGTTTTTATAGACGTTTCAATTCAGTGAAGTGAGCTCATATTTATTTTCATAAAAAAATTCTCACGAGTCTGACTTTGTGTCCGATCGTCGCTCATTGAGCTGGATCATGAAATGTTTTCCGATCCGCTCCTCAACTGTCAGGGATGGATTAGGTGTCGAGATCGGTTTTCACTTTTGCTTTTAACTTGTGAATGGAAGTGACAGTGGATGCCCTGGTGATGTGTCGATGATTTTGAATCTGCTCATATGTATGTGCTGTCTGGGCAATTTGTTGCGCACGTCGTGCTAGCATGTCCCCTAACATCCTGAAAATGATGAGATTATTTGATTTAAATGCATTTCAAGCCATGGAATTTTAAATATTTTTTTAGCAGTAATATCTTTTTTTTTTTTTTTTCAGATGACGTCCCCGATGTACCATGTCACTCCAGCTTCCCCTCAGTCTGAAAATACTTCCAAACACGAAGCGGCTGGCACGACCTCCATGGAAACGACTGTTAATAAACATGGGGGCATTTCCCAGCGGCGATGTCACGCTTCCTCTGGACACGCCGAGGTTAGCTCAGGTTACTTAGCTCACAGGACGCCTGACTCACTGCGCAGACCTTTGGCAGACGTCTTGTCAAACTCATCCAAAGAGTCGCTTCTCTCTGAAGACTCGGATCAGGAGAAGAGCTGGTCCACCATGCGGGGATCTGCTATTGCCTCACCTGCCTCCTTCAGTCGCACCGTCTCCCCCTGCTCCTCTGTTCGCTCCGGTGCCTTCACCCCTTCTATTATTCAGATAAAAAAACACTTTCTGGCCCCTGGCTCTAGTCTGCTTCACATCCCCCAAACCTGTTTTTCATCCTGCGAGAGCCTGTCTTCTTCAGTCTGTCCCCAGTCGCCTCCTCCGGCTCCTCGGCACCGGCCTCCTCTTACAAGACTCTCCCTTCTCACCGCCATCCTAAGAAAAGGCCGTCTCCCCATCCTATCTCCTGCTCTGCAGAGGCCTTACACCCCCTGCTGGCCTATGAACCCTGTGACCCTGTCGTTCTGTAATGCATGCTCAGCAGCTTCCAGCGTTGCCTCGATCCCCCTGGAGTTCTCCTCCAGGTTCTCCTCATCAGCATCAATAGACAGTCAAAACTACAATCAGAACAGAGCCATCACTTCTCCCATTTTAAATGAACACAGCAGGGCATGTCCTCAGATAAAGAGAATCCCAGAGACTGTTTGCTCAAGTACCCCAACATGGGAGCGGGTCAGATCTCCACCACCACCTCCTGTGAGGACCACCGTGAGGCCTCTAGCGCCACAGTTTTGCTCAAAAATTAAATCGGTTTTCACACCGAAGCGTGAAGAAACCGCTGGATTTTCTGACACACTTCAGTCAAACTCCCCAGAGCTGAAGCGCAGCAACTTGTATGTGAAGGGTCGAGAGGATAATTCCCTTAAAAGCCCCGTCTCCAAATCTCCTAAAGCCATCAGAGATCAAGAGCCACTGAAATGCACTCGCCAGCCGAAGTCTTCTCTCTCAAAACTTCAGTGGCTTTCACAACAACTGCGCTCTCCTTCCGCCTGCTCCACGCAGCCTTCCCCCTCACCTGCTGTCAGAACTGAGACCCTCTCACCCCTCCCTCACACCACTCAAAGGTGCACGGGGTCAGAGAGGAATTACACGCCATCACACAGCTTCCACAAAACTCTCTCTCCCTCCTCCTGTACACCTGTTGTTTCCTCTGGCTGGCCCACTCCTATAAACTCCCCCACACCTTCCCCTGCTCCGCCAATCAGAGACTACACGCCTTCCCCTTCTCTGTCCTTGCGCTCCACGCCATCGCCGCGGCCGGGGAGTGGAATATCAGACTGCGGCGACAGGGAGGGTAAAAAAAGAAAGGTAGACGCTCTGCTTGCCAGATGCATGTCAAGTTTAACCTCAGCATATGAATGATTCCCCCTCATGGGAATGCTGTTTCTGTCTCTTGCACAATAACACATTTGCCTCTGTGGTGTGAGCTTCAAAACCCATGTTGCCTTTATAACATCATAAAAAAGTGCCTCTCCTCTCCTTCCTGCTCGAGTGTGTGACGTTTTTGTTTGATGCTTTGGAGCTTTAGTGAGCATAATCACAGTCCACCACCCTCTTTTGTTCCTCGCCTTTTCTTGCTTCCCATCTTATCTCCCTCACTGCTGCTCCAGTTCATTCGTCATCTTTAGACAAACAACCATAAACAGGGCTAATCTTTCTTACTGAGATGACGTGTTGTTCGGTTGAAGGGTTACGGCGGTTTTCTATTCCTCATTTAGACCACATGTTAAAATCAAAGCCCAGTCATTCTTTGTGGCTGACAGGAGCTTAAATTTCAACTCAAAAACCAATTTATATGGCAGCAAAAGCTTTGTAGTGGCAAAGTTGAGACCACCTAAGTTAAGACCATGACTGAGACCAGACTTTGAGGTGGCAAGACAGTCAAGACCAAGACCTTTCTCCTTTTGTTAATCCAAACAGACCTTCAGTTCACCCACCAAATCAAACCCCCAACTCTCAGTTAGCTCCTTTCCAAACAACCCATGTACCAATGGGCAGAAATGTGGCTCTAAGGTAGTGGGTTTTCAAAAACAAAACCCAATGCAATTCAATTGCAATTCGATTCAGCGGCAAGACAAAGACCTTGAAGCAACAGCGCTCGTGTCATGACCTCCAAGGTACTCAGAGAAGGAAGGGATTTCAATTGATGATTAAAAAAAGGATTTATGTTCAGGTTCTCGAGACAACCCAGAGTGTCTCTTGTGTTACCAGGCGCGACTGTGTCAGTGAGATATCTACCTTTCAATGCATATCCATTATAATTAAATGATACTCTTTTCAAGCCTCTGAGAACAGCTGCTGAGGAAAGCTCGATATATAATAATTCTAATCATATAATAATATATAATAACAAAATGCTTTTAGCTGTTTATAAAGTCCCTTTATTGCCCTGCTATCACAGCCATGTGTTTAGCTGATGATGGAGCGAATTGCAACCCAAAGAACAAGTTAGCTCACTGGGAATCAACAACCATTGTGGACCTTAAGACTCGGGTTGTAGTCAAGACCGTGTGGCGAGGAGGGGGGCGAGACCAAACTGGACACAGGACAAGCTAAGATCCTTAACTATAACGCTGCATAAGACTTCAAGAATTCTTGATGGTACATTGTTAGTTGCCATGTTACAGTACAAGCCACATTGCTAAGAGTGGACCACGCAAATCAGCAATGTTGGGCTAAGACGCTACATACAAAAAACGGCGACAACCTGTTCTTAAGATCCTGGAGGACAGATCAAATTGGTGGCTTTGAGTCTGATCTGGGCCTTTCAGATCTGTCTTTTTTTCTATACGAATCCAGACAGATTCTGTTCAAGGGTATGGGTTTTATGCCAATGCTACTTGGGACGTGAGACCTCTCTGATGTGTTGGCTCAGGCTAGTCTGTTACTGTTATCGCAAAACAACACTCAAATATGTTCTTTGTTTGTGATGACAAATGGTTTCTCCTCCTGACGAAGTGAATTATGCTGAGACTCAAGCAAGTTCAGTGGCCGGCAAGCATGCGTGTTTACTGACGACTGTGCCTATATGAAGATCATTCAAACCACAGCGATTCACCATCTCTTTCTCCTCTCCTGAACCCCCAGCCGCACAAGATTAAGTCCAGCTACAAATCACTAGCCGCGATCCCCACCAACACGCTGCTGTTGGATCAGCAGGTGAGTGAACTGTCTCTAATCCTGTGAAAGCTTCTTGTTATCCTGTTAAATATCCCGCCATTGATGGTCCACATGATGCGAGCTGCTGTGGCCACATGGCTCATTACAGTTTTTATTGGCAATTAAACGCACAACTGAGTGTGTGGGGAAACTAATAGCTCTCTCTCTGAGCTATGTACCTTCTTGCAATGTAATGACACATACACAACATTGTGAAAAGTATTCACCCACCTGCCTGCCTGGCGTATGAAGATTTGATGTGACATCTGATAGGGTTTAGTATGAGGTCGGTCCACCCATTGCAGGGGCCATCTACAAAACTGTTTTTGCCCAGTAAGATAGCAGCATAGCATGGAAATTGTGCGAACGTCCATGGTATGTCGAAGTAGCAGAGTTCGCTTTGCATCTATCAGATTGGAGAAGCCAGATTGGTCACGTCGGAGAACTGTGGCGACCTGCTTTACATCACTGCCACTGATGCATCGAACAGTGTGATTCATGGCTTGGATGTAGCTTCCCTGGCAAGGAAATCCATTCCATGAGGCTCGCAATGCTCTGATTTTTATCTAATCTCAAGGCCACATGAAGTTTAGCATGTGAGTCTGCAGAAAGCATCACTAAGCAAGTTGTAATAAACAAGGACATTTCACAAGTTAGTTGGGCAGGCGAGCGGATACTTTGGCCATTATGTTATGTATATATATGTCGGCGTGGGTGAAACTCAGGCCCACTTTTCACTTCAATACACTTTCTCACACCAGATATCTCATTTGTGTGACGACATGTATTTGGTTTTAAGAAGGTTTAGAACAGTGTCTATCAACCGGTGTGCTGCGGAACACTGGTGTGCCGTGAGAGACTGTCAGGTGCTTTGACCGAGCTTCTTTCGGCGGTGTGCCTAGGGATTTTTTCCAATGAACCAAGTGTGCCGTGGCTTAAAAAAAGGTTGAAAAACACTGGATTGGAAGTATGTGGTATGACTCCCCTCGCTTCAGTTCAAGTGCCCTTGACCTTTTCATAGCATGTACAGAGTTGAATCACTAAAACAAAGCAACTTTCATGTCTGGGGGGACAGAATGTCTTGTTCATTCATTCATTATTGTTTTAGGGTTATTTATAATTATAGTTTTGACAACAGTGGAATAAGTAATGGAATTTGTATGAACATTTTTATGAACTGCACTGAATAAAAGGTGTCTTTCTAAGACTTCATGACGTCAGCAATATAGTTTGAATTATGGTAAGCCTTTGCATTTTTTATGTTTAAATTGTGCTCTACATTGGTTGAAATTAGATTCACCTTTTTGTATAAACTGGCAGCTTCGCTGATATAAATAACCTACATTGATTTTAAGGAGGAGTATAGAAGGGCAGAGTGTGATGGATGGTATGCTACTTGTGGAAGAGTAGGCGATTTGTTCGAGGCTGCTTTCGAATCAAGACAAACTGAATGCTTCAAAATCAGCCACTCTCCATTGCTTTGACAGGCAATAGACGAGCAGGTGGAGAGAGCAGTGAGTCCTTGTGACATGGCGGTGGGAATTCATGTCGACACCCACGCTGAGGTTTGGCTACCGACATCACGAGTGGCCTCAGCCCGGTCACAATGTTGATGAGAACCATCAATCTGTCTCTCTGCAGATGTGTTCGCCTGCTCAGCTCCGGCTCCAGTCGCAGGAGCTTTACGCAGAAATTGATGAGATACTGGCGAACTCCAACGCACCAGAAAAATCGGTCAGTCGGGGAGTCACCCCTGAAATCGGAACATATCAGCATAAACACTTTTCTTTGTTTTGATAGGAGAAAAGGGCTTCCTGGAGATCAAATTTGTGCACGGAGCTGCAGGTAATGTTTGACTGCCATCTGTTATGTCAGGGAGAGGTGTTCTGTTCACATTAGCAAGTTCAGAAAAATTGAAAATAATGGTAAAAAACAGTATGATCAGGCAGAAAATGGACTGAATGACAACAAACGTTGATTTATTTATGGTGTAGTATTGCTCACTGATCTATATTTGGCCAAGCAGGTGCAAAACAAGGTCAAGTGGACCACAGTGAAGGGGAAATAAACAAACTTAAGATGTGGAAGCTGAGTGAGAGACTGAGAAAACACAACAGGAAGTGAGATAAAGGTGTCTGCGCAAACATCAGTGCCAGGAATGAAAGAAGCTTTTTCTATAATTCATCAAAGAAGGACCCTCCATATGGTTGCCTGGGAAACTTTGCGAGAAGCATTTGCACTGCGTATCCAAAGACAGAAATAGTTTGGGTTGAAAAGCACTTTCCTTTGAATCTCCACACAAAGGCAGAAAGTGACTCACAATTCATTCCTCATCGTACTTCTAACATCGAATCCGATTATCTCTATTTCACAGTTCATTTTCAACTTCATCCTCTCCTTTGTATCTTTTCTGTATTTGTTTTCTGCAGAATGACTCATCAATTCCAAAATCACTGGGACGTGAAACCAAATATGTGAGTGTGAACTTTTTGAAGTTTGTCTTCCACTGAGTTTTGCTGCCACTCCAGAACCGAAGTTTTCTAAATTATGAAGCAGCGTTTTTCTCTCTCAACCAGTAGGCGAAATTATTTTCTTTCTTTTTATTCTGCGCTGGCAAAGTATTCGTCCAAGACGATGGATTTAGGACTCGCCTGCGGTCATTCTTCTGACGCGTGTTCTGACCCAGTCTGTCACAGATCACCCAAGTTTACCTCATTGACATGAGGGTATTGTACAAAACTCAAACCAACACGTGGGCTGAGCAAAATATGTATTTCCAGTCTGTAAATCGCATTCTTTCATAGCAACAAGCAACAACCTGATTTAAACAATCCAATACCAGCAAGACCTCTCAACAGTGACCATCAAAACACATGAATCATCCTCTATCACCACAAACTCACAACACAGGAGGCAATGTCTGACTTCCTTGGCAATTTTCCAGTCAAATTCCCTTTTACATAGTCCACTTTTTGCCACTTATTATGACCACTTGCTATAATTTGAAGGGCTCAACTGGTCTAGTTTTTGGTGCACTATGCATTTCCAACATTTATTTACTTGTGGGCCACTATCAATAACTTGGGGGGCCAGATTTAGCACCCCGGCCTTCAGTTTAACATGCTAAAACCATCTAACTTTTAACTCGTGCCAGCCTTACCACTTGCACCTGTATCATGAGCACTGCGTTATACTTGCAGGCCATTGACAGTAACACTACAAAATGATGTACGGGCCCATAGATGTCCTTGTCCACATAAAAATCCACTTTTTCCACTGCCATTTTCAAAGAAGTGCTCCTTAAATGTGCTGCGGTCTGTCCACATAAAATCATCTGAAATAATGTAGTGGACGTCTGCCTTGCGTGAAAGCTTGCGTGCACCATACAAACCAGATCAACAACAACACGATCAGGCCATGGACCAACGATGAGGTGCAGCGGTTATTACAGGTCACATTTGACTGTTTAATTGCTAAAGACACTCAGTGCGAGTGAGTGTCATGCCACGAGCTGTTTGGTTGCCCAGACAAGGCACAAAACGACGTGGACGAAAAGCCCATCCGACCCAAATATTGTGCGGCTACACAAATTTTCTGTGCATGGGCCCAGAGTTTGCTAACCGGCTTGCTTGTCCTACTCCTTCAGGCCTCTTTAGGAAACTTACTTCCCTCTGCTGGAGCTGACAGAAAGACATTCAACTATAACAAGGTAAACCTTTTGGCTGGATCCATTGTCCTCTTAAACAGTTTCAATCCCTTTATGCAGACGAAGCCCGGAGTTATTCGTCCGATGACGGCAATTCCGAGACTGACAGTGGAGGATGAGGAGGAGTTTCACCACAACCCTTTCAAGCAGTATTTTGCAAAGACTGACAGGAAAAAGGTAGATGAACGTCAGTGTTAAGTGTTGAAGTCAGTGCTACACAAATGGATTGTCTGATGTTGAAAAGAATCAAAGTAAGTATATAACTCCGGAGGACGGTGCCCGGCCGAGACAGTCCGCCTGGGGCAGAAACAGGGATTCTCAAAATGCGCTCAGATCTATTCAGTGGCGCAGTAGGATATTGGATCAATTCCATGAATGCAGGCTAAACATTTTATTGCTTCCTGCAGTAAATATATTTATACAAACAGTTTGCTATCTCTGCCCCTTTTAAAAAAACAAACAAACAAACAAAAACCCTTGGCCCTGTGTGGTGTACTCTGCTCCACGGGCAGGAACACATTACTACCGACGCTCAAGGTAAGACAGCAGGAGGGGAGCATGATGGGAAATATAACCATGCTGGCTGGTGAATGGAAGCATGGGAATCGATTAACATTGGCCTGTGGCTCAAACCCACACGGCGATTTGGCCCTGCAGGAGTGATGCAGTAACAAGCATAGTTAGCTCTTGAACTAGCCCATGTTAGAGTGAGTGCACTGAAGATGGAGTTCTTTGCCCTACAGGGCGCAGTTATTACCTGCTGTGGCGCACATCGATTGCTCAATAGTCATCACACATCAGCTCATCAGAGCATGAACCCCAGGATCTGCGACCACTTCTAAGACTCCTTGGAGTCCTGACCTCTTCAAACTTCCTGGAAGCGATGGCCTTGTCTACATTATTCTGATGGAAAAATCACATTTTTAAATGCCAGTAGATGCTATAGAGTGCATCTGGAGGTGATGAATAATTAACAGAAAATCCTTCTTGAAAGCCGCTGCAGAACAAAGAACAGAGAAGGTCAGCAGCAAGTGTTCAGAGTGTGGAAGTGCAGCGACCTTGTCACTCGTGAAATATATGCACATGGGAAGTGTTTCATAACCGTTTATTAAATGTCAGAGGTGATACGGCAATTACCATCACATCTTCACTAAATGCATGCGAACGCATCGGATTGTCCTCCGACCGCTTTTCCCTTTTCGACAGACAATCGCTTCTGGAGTGACGTATGTCACTTTAATGACTGAATGGATGTCGTAACATTCTTTTGAGGCTGTTTGCCTTGAATCCCGAGTTCCCTTGTCCAATGGAGACACCAATGAATGGCTTGTTTATTCAGTATGTGATGTTATCTGCACATTATGTTGGATAACGTCGAGTGTGGTGGATCTCCTACCTTCAGAAAAGTAAATCTGCTCCGATTATTCACTTCCTTTCCCTTCGATGTCACACTGAAATAGAGAATAGTCAACCAACAATAGATTATTTTGGAGGACTGTGGTGGGGGGTTTCTTAGGATTGCATCAGAATAACATATGGTAGTCATCATCTAGAGCAGTGATTCTTAACCATAAGGCCAGCGCCCATGGTTGGGCTGTGAGAACCTCCTAGAGGGCCTCTAGAAGGTTTTGTGTTTTACACCTTTCGGCTGCGAGACGCTCACTTTAAATACATTAGCCACAGATGGTGGCAGTCGTGTGTCACTGAATTGACTTGACAGCTGCAAATCTGTGATGGTTAACAACTATGGCTCTTGAAAGTAAAAAGAAACAATGATAAATGACTGTTTTGTTGTTTGAACATTTTATGGTGATACTTTCATATACAGTTTACTTATATCTTAAAATATTATTTTTATTTTATTATTATATTAATTTTGTTCAGAATTTTAGAGTTTTTCCAATTTTCTAAACAGTTTGCGTCAAGTATATATATATATATATTTTCTTTTTTTCTTTAGTAAATTTGATGAACATGGCTTGCGCTGGTTTTGCCACTGGGTGGACTTTTGCTAACAAATAAATGTCTTTGCGATGATCACATGGATTTATGTCAGTTCACCAGGTTTTGGTTTGTTTACATGGTTATATGTTATATGTTATATGTTTGTTTATATGGTTATTGATCACAAATGAAATCAAGAGTCATGAATCAGTTCTATTCCTTGAATGGGCCCCAGCGTTGAGCCTGTTGCATGACCTGTGTTCTCTAGAAGTGTCAGTTAACTTTAGAAATTACATTTTTAATATTGGGCATTTTGAATACAATTGTAGTACACAATTATGCAATTCACGCATTTATTTTGTAAATCACCATTTGGATGACTTGACTCACTGGTCGCACTATTCCTCATACAAACATAATTTTTTCACGTTCCCAATCAGCAGTGTTTCGTTTTGACAACGTCGACACCATGTCCCCGGCCCAAATAAAGAGAAGCGCCGCCTCCTGTACGTGCTCTCCGTTACGCTCCTACAACGTCATGTACTACAATCTCCCTCGTGTCCACCACCAGGGGGCAGTTTTTGCTATTCACTCCACATTCATTCACATTCATATAAACACGGCCACCAATGTTTCTCAGCCTGAAGTTACAGGTGTGACGTAGTTATTGCATCAGGCTTCACATTTGCAGCCTCACTTGTTTAAATGCCATCATGCTGCCGTGGCACTTGAAGGATTAAGTTGCACTCATAACCGCCACTCGCAGTGAAGCATATTTATAAAATGGAATTTATCGACAAGGACTTTTATCAATTAGTCGAGCGAGCAATAAAAATGGATTGACATTTTGGTAAATGCCACCATTAGCTTAGGGGTAAATTAATTTCCTCATGAAGTCGACTCCCAGCGCTGGACGCTGTCAGTCACTTTTACCTTCAGTAATTGGCTGTGTCTCAGTCACTGCTCATTAATGAAGACCCCAGCCCGTTGGTCAACCAGCCAATCACCTGCCTCGCCTGGAAGGAAGGCTGAGTACAGAAGTAAATGATTTCATTTTACTCTGTGTAAGACTTACATCAGACACATGCCACATGAGTATGGCACTTAGAAGCAGAGGACTGAAGTATGGCTATGGAGTGGATGTTGACGGTTCAAATCCCAGTGAGGTCAGCCCCAAGGCATTGTCCTTGGCTCGATGTGCAGATCCAAGTAATTCAATGTTAATACTGTATAAGACAGCAGTCCAAAATCCTCCCTCTATATAGAGCTACTAATCATTTGCTCTGCTCCTTATTCATCCTGACACTGTTTGTTTGAAATAAACTTTTTCTAGTACACTTGCCAAGTGTAGTTCTATACATGTGTAAATGTTGGGAAAAATGAAAAACAAAACATTTGAGGAAAAAAGTGAAGTCAAATGGCACTATTTTAGCGACTGAAAAGAAATTATAATACACTATAAATATGTTATTAATATCTATGTTTCAGTCTGAATAAATGACGAAATGATAAACGATAAAAGTATGGCTGGTGCTCATGGAGTTGGGAGTCACTGTAAAGATGGCCACATTTGGCCCTCTTATTGCACAATACTGAGGTGTCTTTAATTGTTGCCAATTTTAAATTGTCCATCCCTTCTCCATGCTCTAGTCGATCTAACTCATGTAATCCCCACGGTGGCTGAGAATTGCAAAAGACATAAACAAACATTTGAAACAAATTTACAAACTCAATTTTCCCCTTTCTAAGTGTCTCACCAGGTTTGTAAATGTGTTCCCAGCGTCAATCACGGACATGATTTCAAAGCGGTTGCTGGAATGTTTCACTTGTGCCAATCGCGGGGGATCACTATTGGGACTCAACTAAATGCAGAAAGATCTAAAAACAAATGTACTAACTGTGAAAACACATTTGCAAACTTGGAAATACACACAATTGTGTGCAAAAGAAGTTTGTAAAATTTAAATGTGTTTCGCCATTTGTAAATTTGTTCCAAGAGTTTGTAAATTAGTTGAAAAAGTTTCAAATGCATTTTGCATTTCTCCACCGTAGATTCCATGGATTGCCGCGACCAATTGAAAGAGAATGAGAAGTGGCTTGGAGTAGGTTCTTACACTTGGGTAGGAGATTTATTTAAGAATAGTTCTATTGCCCTGTCCTGCATTACCTTTTGTTTTTTCATTTCATTATTTTAGTTCATTGAATTCCCTCATTTAATTTTGATTAAATTTAGCCGACATTTACAACTCAGATTTCATTAATTTCCCGTCCACCTCAGGCGGGTGGTTAGCTCCATGGGTGGCAGCAGCAGCTGTTGAGAGGCAGTTTTTCATTTCTAGAAAAGTAAAGACTTCAATTAAGAGGCCCGCTCTGGTTCCTTGGCATTAGCATTAAAGTGGTCCGACATGATCAGGACGGCATGGGTCTATTTTGTGCCCGAATTAAGAAATTCAGATCAGGTGTTTGGAGACGACACTTATCTAGGAAGAAGATTGACTATTATAATCAACCTGCATTGAATATTCATCCAACTGCGAGCGCATCTTCCTCAGGGAGACTCATTTTCAGCAATTTCACTCTTGGCAAAATTCGACATAATTGGAAATAACCAATCAGCCAGCGAGTGACTGGGAGTCGACTAGGCTCCGTGTCTGATGTCTACTTTCCTTTCATTCCAGGCGGATTGCTCAACTCCCAGGACGGGTGGGAAAACTGACTGCTCAAGTGCATTAAGTGAAACTTTAAAAGACGAGGAGGATCCTGGAAAATGGTTTGCCGTGCGTGACCTACAGATTACTGAACCCGGCGACGCAGTCGGTCAGTCTTCGAGCCACTCGGGAGCCTGTGGGACTCATATTTGAATCATCACCAAGCAAACACAACACAGTTGCTATCAGCAGGTTGGTGAGTGCAAGGGCAGAAAAAAAGCAGAAAGCTATCCCCCACTCTTTTGTAAGCAAGTGCTTTTTAAACCCACATCCTTTAGGAATTACACTGGATTGTAACCTGGAACTAGATATGTGAGCTTGGGTCATGTTTCATGATCATGCTGCCTGAATGTCGAAAATGCAATAAACTATTTAGAAGTCAAATGAATGCGTTGACCCTGGTGTTTGTTCTACTGAGGGAAACTAATATCAAGTGTTCTACCATTGCAAATAAAAGTCTCTGGGAAGGTGTCTGTTCTGTACCAAATGCCAATCACAGATGGAGTAAAACTCAACTTCATGAATTGACCTCTCGGCCCATGTATTGTCAACCTAGACTTGCCTGTCTAAAACAAGTGTACAGGTGTAACACCATTGACAAGAAGCTTTATAAAATAAAACTGAAAGACACAATGGAAACGTTTGAAGCCGAGCTGCAGGGCCAAGTAATCCACGACGCCAGCCATGTTTTGTTTTTACTTCCCGTATAATGTACTCCAGGTGGGAGAGCGAGGGACGAGGAGACGTACGGGAGCTTTTTTCTTTTTTTTTCCACTCCCAAAACCTCAACATTCGTCACTAAACGTAGAGTGACTGGAGCACCATCATGGTTTACGTAACCCTAGTCTTTTTTTTTCCACGTGTCCCAGGGACAAGAGTACATGTGCTTCAATTGAAAACCAAATGAGTGAACATGCAATGCTAAAATCTGCCTTTGTCGTCAGTAGAGATCGAACATAGCACGTCGTGGGAGTGAGGATGTGTTGCAAGCAAAACTCATCGGTGTGTGAAAAAACCCTGCTCTTGCTCGCAGGCTTATTTAGCTGGACATCCCTCTGTTGTTTCTGAGGGCTGGATCTCATCTGATCCTGGTTCCAAGGAAGGAGGTAGGAAACAACAACCCTCCTGGATCCTTTTTGCAAATCCCTCAAGTGCCAGTCATTTTATACAGTACGTTTAATAAAACATGTTTTAGGTGTCACGAGGCTCAGAAAAGACAGGAGACTCAATCACAAGAAGTAAGAGAGGTGAGCGGTTAACGGAAGAACAGTGTTTAATAGACAAAATAATGGCCGAGCCAACATAAATGGGACGCGGCCCAAAGTCAATAATTTAAAAAAAAAAGGAGTCTCCAACGGAGAATAAATGACGATCGAGGTTGGGAATTGTCCAAAGTCCAAACAAAAGAGTTGACAAGGTAGATCGGGCACGAGGAGGAACAGGAACTAGAAAATGAGAAATCACGGTCAGGATAAAACATATAAAAATACTCAGGCGCAGGGCAAACCAGAAGGAAAAACAGAGATCCGAATGAAGAAACACTCAGCATAGCACACATAAAACCTTCATGATCTGGCACTGCACTGTCATCCAGCTACTCCTTAAGAAGCTGAGGGAAATCAGGGGAAATGAGGAGCAGTTGCCACTCGTGCCCGACCTGTCAAGACAAAGCACACACAGGAAACGGGGAAGTGTCCATACAAAATAAAAGCACAACCGGAAGGGAGGGTGTGACATTAGATGTGATTTGACACAGTATACAGGTTTACCTGACTTCCTGCGTCCTGTGATTTGTGTGTATTCTGCTACTTAAATTGCTAAATAAAACTGGAAACATTCCCTGGCAAAATGAAAACATGAAAGGAACAGGTCGGTCAACAGGAACAGGTCAATATAAAAAATAAAATAAAGTAAAATGAAATGTTTTCCAAACATTGCTCCCTGGTCAAAGAGCTCAAAGTTCTTGAACAGGACCCTAGTTATTTGTGGATTGAAAGCCTCAGTTAAGGAGAAAAGGAAGCTCCAGCAGCGACGATTGCGGTGAGATCGATGTCATACACTTAGCCAGCAGTGCTTACACCACTGTGGAGTGTCGGAACACTCTCGGTAAGCAAACCATTCTCCCCACTGCATGCCTCATAATTGCTTCTGGTGTTTTCCAGCGGACAGTCTCTGTGCATGACTGCTTAAATGAAAGCCAGTGTTCCAAAGCCCTGACCTGTAAAGTCAGCTTCATGGATACAAGAGGACAAATTGAGTTTCTCTGATAAAGTGACATGAATGTTGGTCTTCTGGCTTCTTTTTTGCATCCGCTTGACAGCTGACAGTTTTTTTCTGAGTGCGATTTGTTATGGCTTATTTTGCTCACTTTAATTATGTGCATGTTTTTTACTATGCCCCTCATTATTCATGCAGATACTAAAAACAACGGAGAGCTCATGTTGCCGATAATTGCATGACCCCAAACTGTCTGCAATTCGTCACATCCCTCACTGAATGTGCTGCATGTATCTGCTTGGCTTGAATGACTATGGTCTGTTGGTAAAGTGCTGTCATACTGGCTACATGTCAAACGTCAGGTGCAAGGGCCACATCTGCACATGCTCAAGCTCTCCTAGGCATTGTCTGAAAGGCGGCTTGTGGGAAACCTTAGTATGATGCGATGGCGTGCTTGGAGTATGAACTCCATCTCTGCATTGTATACGACATGTTTGTTTAATGAAGTTCCAAAAATTTGCATCTGCTTCTGTATTTTGCTGCGAGTTTGAATTCAAAGTAGAGCAACGGAATGTCTGTAAACTAGTAAGCAGTGTGAACACTGCAGGAGGCAGAGGTTAATATCCGTTGTTAAGCAACAGAGTTTGAAGTGTATATGAGGATATTTTAGATCTTTTCCCACCCAAAAGATATATATATATATATATATATATATATATATATATATATATATATATATATATATTTTTTTTTTTTTGTGTGTGATTAATTAATCTCATTTAATCGCAGTTGAATGGCATAAGAATATTTGCTATGAGAAGCCAAATTTTTCAATTTAAATGAATTTGGTATATCACTGAATCAAATGATGGACCCATACATATATTTAAACAACAAAATATTGTTTATTTTGCATCAGTTTGACAATAGCACAATAAATCACGATAGTGTCTATATTCAAGTTTTTATATCACCTTATTTAAACTAAAACTCTTTCAATGTCATAAAAATATTTGTATCAGAATTTCAATTTTATAAGAATTTCAAGCACATTCAAAGTAGCCAAAACCCTGGCCATTGTGTAGCGAAAAACATCCCTGAACAAAAGCAAACAGATGCTTTTGCTTGCTTTTGTACAGGGATTCCTCCATGTTTGTTGTTGTTGTTCTCATCCTAGCTGCCACGTGTCTTGTGCATCAGTGAGATCAGTGGACCAGGAACTCCTGCACTTACAAAGGTTCCCTGCTGTCTGGAGAGCAAACTGTTAAATTAAATTATATTAAATTCAAATGAATAAATGCTTAAATATTTTAACACGTTTTATTTATTATTATATATTATTATATATTATATATTATTATTTATAATTAATCGGAATTAACTTGTTAAAGTCCCACCAGTAATATATATATATATATATATATATATGTCGATCCAGGTGGGAACAGGATGACCCTTGAATCAATCCATGGTTATGAGTGAAAACACTTTCGACTGGGAGCAGGCAAGGGTTAGATTACGCCCCCCTTTTGTCCACCAGATGCCTTGGATGCCAGAATATCTGGTTCTAGTGTGGTGGCAGTATTTTTCACTCCACTGAAACAGCCATATGTCAACTTGCAACATGGAAGGCTGCCTTTGGCATGAGCGTAAGAGGCAGACGTCCTCTTACCAACATCGATATATTACACCATAGGAGTGAGGATGGGTTGTTCCCTTACAATAAAAACAAGAAATCGAGGAAGAAGGCAGTTACGGACTTTTCAGCAACGACTCATATCATGATACCAACAACTCCGATCCCTCATTTTCACAGCCAGTGCAAGAGGCAGCGGGACGGCACAGGTGGACTCACACCTGCTGTGAAATCATTCGCTTATGAACCAGCAGGTGTGAGTCCAACCTCAGCTTGTTCCCAAGACATGAATCACAGCCATGTTGCCGCATGCTTCTCACTCACAATTGAGATTTCACAATCGACAAAACAACCGGTAATGTGATCGGGACGTTCTGCACCTGGGAATGGGCTGTTTGAAATAGCATGGCAAGGATTAGAATACAACTGCAGGGGACATGTTTATGCATATGATCACACGCACATTCTAGTATTCAGGAGCAGGAACTTCACAAGCTGCGCGGTCTTCACCTGATTAGAAATCTAAAAAGGCAATCTTACTCTTGCTCTTCAAAGGTTCAGGTGATCACACTGTGTTTTCTGATCTAAAAATACGTGCTGTCACCTCACTGAGAAGATGGCGGTGACTTACTATGAATGAAGCATCGTTGTCAAGATAAAACACAATCAAATACTTAAAATTAATAGTAGAAATAGTTTACTTTATTTTGTTGGTAAGCACAACTGAATTCATTCAGTGTCACAAATTATTTATCTGGAGCAGAGACAGAAGAGTTGTAAGAGGTGGAATGGAACTGCACCGTATCGAGATGGTGTGACTTTCCCAGGGGCTTCTTTTAGATTAAAATATATACATGCAGTTTGGAAAATCACTGTTTTTAGATAGAGGAGAGATCAATATTGAGATTATTTCTGCCCCTGGGATGGTTCCGCTTGGTGATTCATGATCATCCCCTGTGGGTATGTTCTGCAACTGCTGTATAATGAGTGTAGAGAGAACACGCTCCTGGTCAGCATTTCTCTGAATAAAGGAACACAACACCTCTCCTCCAGTCCTTCTCTGTTGCACATGTCCTACCCAGTCATGATGTTAGTGTAGTGTCATAGATTAGAAGCTGGAGTTTGGGACTATTATAGGATGTGAATGTTTGACACGATCATGTCATGATATAAACAAGGCAAGACCAGAGTTTCTGGTAGGTTTCAACAACAACATATTGGATATTATTTTGTTTCAAAATAGGTCAGTTGCCGCAGTTGCAGTTGAAACCACAGAACCTGAGACCGAGTCGAGACTGAGAGCAGACAGGGTTGAGACCAAACTGAATACAGGACAAAAGAATAGTAAGTTCCAGTGAAAGGATTTCAGTTCGGTCTTGTCTCTGGTCTGGTCTCGACCCTCTTATTGGTATTGGTGAACCTTTCTCAGGCCCTCAAAGTCTTGGACTTCGTCACCAATTTGAAGTCTTGATAGGAAACAACCAGTTCAATGGCTGAGCTTAAAGAATCTCTGCAAGTTCTAGAGTGCCTTATGTCACAGTATATTTCAATTATACTATCTGTTTTTAAATGACTCTAATTGGCCCTAGAGTTTGAGGTCTAAAAGAAGACACCAATGTGATGTGAACTGACAGTGTTCCCCTCAATGGAACAGCCTGAGTAGTGAAGACATAAATGCTCACATTGTACTTATGACTCAGCTTGGATGAATTGACATGAAGATGAGAGACGACTCAGAGCTGGGCCAAAAAGCTGGGTTTCAAATGATCTTTGAGGAACATGCATGTAATTACCGCCACTTTTGAGCACATTACATTCCTCATCCATCACGTTCTCCTTATCATGTCCCACACAGGCACTCAGGAAGGTAAAACCAATTTCATGTGACAGTGGGCAACAGGCCAGATGGTGGCCTTTTATTAGATGGAAGAAGGACTTGGACAAGCACATTCATTTCATGGTCAATTTCAACCTCAAAATTAAGCCGCAGTCTGCATATGTGAAATGGTTGTCATGTTGGACAGTGACTCAACATCAATAAGGAGATGTCAACAAGACTGTAAATAGAGAAGCATATTAAAATGTAACTCAATGATGTTCAAAGAGCAGAGTTCTTTACAGCCAACTCTGCACGTAACATGGGGAACACGAAACATCTCCCACCAGGCTCTTGTCTATTCTTTATTTTTCCACTATCATTACCGTCCTATCTTTGATCATATCAGAAAACCGGGTGGCGTAAGAGTTGCAGAAGGTCGAACTGCAGAGAAAGTAAAAGATGAGAAGGAATTCGGGGTGCATGAAGGGGCGACAAAAAAACACTAGCATGTGTCCTCGTCAAAACAACTGTACTGTGTCGTGTCAGTTCATCACACCAGCATAAGTCAGAATATACGGGTTGAAATTTACATCTACGTTACCCTTTTAAAAATGGGTTCAAGAGAACTTTGACTCCAGCTCTACATCGGTAGTTGTTTCGAGGAGTTGTCAGTCCCCAGAGGTTTTTTTTTTTGTGTTAGTCACATGACCAGATGTGAGGGTAGGAACTGTATAATCGGCAGTTAATACATAGAACAGCAACTCATTTTTTACTTTCTAATTTCACTTGAGTTCGAGGAAGTAGATCCATCTAACGGAATATCACCATCTAACAGTAATGTAATCCTATTGTGTGGAGGTGTCTTTGTTATTCAAGGTTCTTTGAAAATGAGCCTCAAGCTCAGATGTTCATTCATACCAGGATATTGAAATGATTTAAAGAGAGGGTCCTTGACCACACTTATACCTCAATAACTACCGCGTACATTCAACTGTATTCTCAGATTTCAATGATGCATTAAATGGTGGTATCATGGCAGCAGGCACGACTTGTCCGATTCTAGATTCTGAAAAGTGTGAGTGAGACCATTTAGATTCAAGGCCGTTGTTCCAAGGTCCTCACAACACAGATATATCTCTCTCTCAAGTGCCATGAGTAAGTCTTGTTCATCTATTGTCCAGCACAGGCAAATCATTGCAGTATTATAGTTTCTGTGTTGCTGATCGAATCAAAGTCAGTGGGTTGGTGTTGCACCACTCTCTACACTCAGAAGTTTCTCCCCCTCGTCCACAAATGTTTTTATTGTCTCCAGCGCATTACATTCTGAATACTTATCGTGTAAAATATCGCAGTCTGAAGTATGGGTGAGCTTTAAAGTAGTACTCTAATGGCCAGGGATAAGTTACCATTACCTCCCAAAAGTACTGCTGCAATAGGTTTGTACTATTGCAAATCCTCTCTCCACTTCTAGTCGCACAATACATTGTGGTTAAGTTTGTTCTGTTGCTCTAGATATTGTATGCAATGTATGAATATATTCTCATTGCTGCACCTTCTAAGATTAATCATGCTGCAGTGAAGGTCACTGTGCTGCTGAAAGCCACACTTTCTCAGTAGCTGTCGCACTCTAACCTTAGTGGTGTACACATGTGGTGCAGTCATGTTTAATTCAATGCCACTGTGGAGAAAAATGCTACACTTATCATTTTCATATGATAAGTGAACATACTTACTGAAAAAGATTCTCTGGGAACCAAATGTTTTCTTACTTTCCATATTTAAATAATGCTCTTAATAGCATCCTTTTTTTCTTCTTTTAATTACCATAAAAGACACTTTCACAGGTTTACGTACCAAAGACCAAAGTTTCTTTAAGTAATATCACGGACAGAACATGATCCGGTGTAACCACCGTAACGCATAGCAGAAACTTAAATTTTGTTCACAACCGCATTTTAACATGAATGACATTTTTAACTCAGCCTCTGTTTGGATAATTTGTCCTCCAGGGACAGTGTTGGAGCATGGCTCATTTCTCATATCCAGCCTCCTGTTTGTCACGGCGTCATGCTTTCAACTGTGTCACCAAATTTATTTATAACTGATGCACATCTGAGGTACAAAAGTCTTCACAGAACACGTATGTTCATGAGTAGGACCACGAATGATGTATCAAGATTCAATGATGGTCTACTTTGAAAGGTGGAGTCCCTATGGGAGCGCTTGATAAAAACAGTTGAATCCTCTGGGCCATTGAATCCTCTATTCAATGTTTACAAATGAGATGGAAGTCAATTGCCAGATATAGAATATGCCAAACAAAACCACCTAGACACTGCTACATACCAGTCATCGCATGCTTGACTGTTGGATGAAGACATATTGCCAGTCAAGCAACAAACGCTTCCAGAATACTGGAGTGACTTTACCAGTGTATTGCTAACTTCTGCCTGAGTGACAGTAAGAATCGGCACTGGTTCCAGAACCATGTGAAAGAGGTCAAAAAGGGGCGTGAATGTTGCCCTGGAGAGGACATGCCTATCTTCAGTCTGACCAGTTTAACAGTGCAATCAAAAAGTGTTTTGTTTTGGCAGAAGTTGGGTCCGTAAACAAAGCAGTCCTTTCACCCAATGTGACAGTTGCTGTGCTTTAAGATACAATATATATGGAGCAGCAGTGTTGCTGACTGACCTGCCCTTCACCCGTGATGGGAGAGGCTATCGAACCTTTGAGTTCCTCGCGGCGCTAATGTACTCTTCACACACTGCCCTTCTGCTCTTCCCTCCAGCTGCTTCCCCTGCTAAGTGTAACATGTTAAATGCAATGATCTCTGTTGTATTGATTTTCTGTAGCGTGTGGGAAAATCAGCGCTAAGTACCGTGTAATGAAAAACACTTAGTGATAATAATGATTCTGATTCTATGGTGGCAAAGTTTCAAGATCAATTTTATAACCAAGAGGCAGGTTGTGAATATATAGAAGTGCAGGAAAGACTCCCAGACTTCAGGAGCATTTCTTAAGCGCATGCAGAAGAGTTTTGTATACATTATAATCTCAGACTCAATAAACGTTTGTCAGTCTTATATAAGCTTCGAGGGAGCATCTGTTTTCGGCACAAGGTCTCCTATTGATAGATAAAGCCTGGCATTTTTCAGTTGCTTCTAACCTTCAAGTTAGGTCTCTGGTTAGCAAAATACTTTGAGACACAAGGACCTCAGTGTGGCAATTTTGGTAATATTCTTAAGGCTATATTTAAGCATGGCCTATGGACATCTACAGGTCCAGATACAGAAGGATGAAGGCCCCAATAGGGATGCACCGACCCGATCCTGGTATCGGGTATCAACCTGACACTGCCATTTAAGGTGGTATTGGGCATCGGTGAAAAATTGGCAGTCCTCGCGGACATGAATAAATGAATAAATGAATGAATGAATGAATGAATGGATGGATGGATGTCGACGTCAGGCAACGGCGCATGTCTTAAAGAGCAATAACATGGCGGCGGCACTCAGCAGAGGCTCAGTGGTGTGGAAGTATTTTAAGTTTGTCACACCGACAACGGCTGCAGCGACATGCAATTTATGTAAAGAGAATGTTTCGAGGGGATGGAGTGACGCCACGAAATTTAATACCATTAACTTAATACCGGAGTCAAGCCTGCGCCAAAACGAAACTCCGCAATTCCACAGTGCTCGTGTAATGCGAGTATTACGGTAATGCCAAATCAAAGCTGATTTGAAAGTAAAAGGCACGGAAATATAACTTGTTTTTGAAAATAAAACTAACTGGTCCAGTGAAAGACACCCAGGAAGTTAGAACTCTGTCATTTCAAAGTAAAATCCTGAATATGGATGTGTACTGTACATATTAAAATTATATTTTTTGACAGTTCCTTTGGTTGACCAATATTCCACTGGTCTAGATTTGAACTAGAGCATCTCTAGAAGCCACCCAGGAAGAACAGCATTCGCTGTTGTAATGTTCAGATGTTAAGCTACTTGGCTTTTTGTTCAATGCAGGGAAATCTTAACTTTGGTCGATTTTATTTTTTGTGATCACATACAGAGCTCGACATTCTCACGGTTGTTTGCACTAGGGTTCCTTATTATCACCGCTTACATCTTGTGTTGTTTTTTGCACATATATTTTATTTTATATTTATTTTGAAGAGTTTTCAAGGGTTGCTTGTTTTAACCAGAATTCTGGTAAATGTTTAAAAACTTCAACATTATATTTTAATGCATAGTCATTTTTGCCTTTTACTCTAAGCATGACCACTCCTATTGTATGGCACAAGGTTAATTTTTGGTATTGGATCGGTATTGGGCAATTCTCAAAGCCCAAGTATCGGTATCGTGTCGGGACCTTAAAAGTCGGATGGGTGCATCCCTAGGCCCCAATGTACACAAGGCTTTTCCTTCCTCTTTCTTCTGCTAAGGAGCCGCCACTTGAATGGCAGACCAGCATGACAGATAAGTGAAGGGGAGACAAGATCTTCTCATTTTTTTTTGCTTCTTCCAAATTAAAATTTGCACATTTGATGACCATGATCAAAGACGATAGCAGTGCCGGCTGTTTCACTGATTCAAGTTTTACGTTCAGAAAAGATATGTGTTATGGTCAAAGCACTGAATGTTAAAAAATGTTTCTTATGATACCGCATTCTGTTTTCTGTACCAACCTCGTCTTAAAACATTTAAAAAATATCTAGCCCGCTAAAAATACAGGAAGTTATTGGTGGTGTTATCTCAGCAGCTGTCTGAGATGTTTTCTCCAGTTTCATCGGTTTTATGTCTGTGTGGACTTTACTTGAGGCGGTTAAATCGCATGTATTCAAAGTGAAATTTGCATCTCGTCTGCTGGTGTGGCGCCCCAGGCATGTTTAACTGGACAAACCCAGGAGAAGGTGAAGATAAGTTGTCATGGGAATACTGCTGGATTCCCCCAGAATAGCTGGGGAGGTTTCTGGGAAAAACTGACCTCAGATAAGACTCAATATGGTCATCTTTATCAAAATTTAGAACACTGACATTGGTGCCTATCTGACACAATCTCATCTTCAGTTCTGTCTATTCGCCTCTCCACTGTGTGTAACACTTTCAGCTTACTTCTGTCACTTATTGGAAAAGTTTTCACATCTGACATAGAAACACAACTGACACAAACACAACTATTAGATGATCCAGTTTCTGCCCTCAGGACAAGAGCACATCATGCCCCGTCTCAGAGAAGCTTGTTCAGCAGTGTTTGAACACTGTCATTTGCTTGAAGATAAGGCAACAACGCTTTAGGAGGTAGATAACGGGAAAAAAAGAAAAACGATCACAAAGTACCAAAGTGGTATTTCAGCTTGCATATTCAATGGGATCACCACAGTGAGTCCTCCTCCTCCTCCTCCTCCTCAACCTATCATGATGCTCTGCCCTACTCTAACCCATTCACTTAGTGTCCTCATTTGCAGCACCCATGAACCTCATTGACTGTCTTCTGTCCTCTGCATCTTCCTTTTTTTGTCTATATCTCTGGATCATTGAACCCGGAACTATTTTTGAAACTCCAACTCAACCCATGCCACTCTTCTTCCCAATCTCTTGGCTCAATGCATTGATGCTGGGAAGTGAAGTTTGATGTCCCATGTTGATGCTGAAGTCCGCCTTACCAGTTGCGTGCTGAAGCATAGATGTTTCAGTTACTTTAAATACATAGCAACTGGAACATTACTGCATGCAGAGAGAAAGGAACGCCATCCCATGGCCAACCCCAAACTTTCTTTTACATAGCTCACTGCCCTTGTTGTCAGGAAGGCGTAATGTGCTTGAATTGAAAACCTAATACATCAATAAGAAATTCTAATGGGTACATATAAATATATTTTGTGAGTGAGAATGTGTTCTTCCTGTCTTCCATATATATCCTCAGCATCTTGTCAACCCCTCTTTATGCACTTTCACGCACAAGCTGACAACCCATTCTCACTCTTAAGGCATCAAATATTATTAAGTGGACTATGCTGTTCCAGAACTCAACCCATCTTCACTCCCACGGCGTAATATATTGACGTTGGGAAAGTGGATGTTTGAGTACTATACAGACAAAAAAGGCAGCCTTCAGCCTATGTTATGCATAGATGTTTCAGTATAGACTGAAAGAACGGTTTCTGTCTGTAGCGTTCGTGGATCAAGTGCCATCCTATGTCTTACCCAAACCCCACCCTACGTTGTCTTTTCACATGTCCCGCTGCCAATGCTTTTCCAGCTTTTTCGTCAGCATGAGGCGCAAAAGGAAAAAATATATGATGCCATGGGGGAGTGAGGATGTGTCGCCGTAGTCCACCTTCTGCGTTGCATGTTGACGTACAAGGCTTTCAACAGAAGAGCGTGTGTCGCCTTCTGCAGCATTTCTTGACACAGTGGGCCTCACGTAAAACACCGACATTAGGGATAAGCCACGGTTGTACTCTTTTTTTACTCCATTAAAACCCTAATCTGTCAACATGAAACGTGGATGATGACTTCGGCATCAGTGCTGTGTGCAAAAAATCCCTTCACTATTCCCTTCACTATTTAACGCCTTGGGAGTTTGAATGTGTGTTGTGTTAGGCAAGTGAGATCAAACAGCAGAGCAGAGGTGGCAGGCAATAGACAAAGTGCTACTCACACTGACCACTGTTTCAACTCTATGGTGATGTTTGTTGTGCCGCAAGCCGACGATCACCTGGGTCGTGGGATGACAGTGTTATCATCCAAGTACTGACACATTAAACAGAGACTGAATGGAGGGCGGTCCTCGTACCAGAAACACATTATTGCACTCAAACATGTCCATTTCAAGAGTTCCTTTACGGGAAACATTACCTGAGCCTTTTCCCCTGAATTTTAATCTGGGTAAGGTCACGATGACCTAATTCATAACCTTTCTGGCAAGACAGTTATCATGGTATTATTTCAAGTCAGTTGAGATTTTGTTTTCTAATTGAAAGCTGATCATACCTGAGCACAGTCTTCCTGCTTTGTGTTGATTAAAGAAATAAACCGTGTAAAATCGGTAAATTTTTACAACGTGAAATATCCTCTTCTTAGCGCAGAGTAACTCACACTGTGTTAATGAAAGCGAGTCAGACACATCACAGCTGTCAAAGCCTTGAAACTGAAACTCAGAGGCTGTCAGACTTAACAAACCTTCCCCACCAGGAAGTTTGACAGATATTGCCACGTGTGTCATGTGACATGCATTAGTGGAGTTTGATTCCCAAGCTGTTCTTCCCCGTAATTTCATGCCAGTTTAATTTACAATGAGGCAGTGAGGTAATATGTTTGAAGAAACCTGGAGATCAAGCACAGAGCTCAGCAGCTCAAGCCAACGATGAAAGCTAGTTGTTGCTATAGTTCTATCTGTATATTTCTAGTGATTAATAATTTGTGTTTTGAATTAATATTTAGAGAAATTTTGAATTCTGTTTAAACCCAGAATTCCATTTATCATTGGCACTGTAAGAAGATCATGGCGAAACACTGATTGAATTTCCAGCAAGCAGCATTCTGGGGTGGCAACAATCTGTTCTGTTTCGTTTTCTTTGGAACAGAATGACTGAGAATTAACTGAGGAAAAAAAAACATTCTGTGCCCAAGGCTTACCATCACACCGTATTGTTAAAACGTCAGCACCATGCTGTGCCACGACACTGAAAGAGAGGCAGCAATAGTCGTCAGCACTTGCGATGTCAATTCCATGGTGATATTTGGAGATGGAAATCTGGTCTTCCACGCTTCTCACCAGGCCACTTTCAAATCACTTGGCATAAGCCGATCTGTGTGATTTATTCCCACTGGTTGCCCATGTGTCCCGGCGCCCCGCTGTGAATCAAGGGGGTCTCCTGACCCAAATAGACTAAAAATCTCTTATCTGCCCGGGTGCATGGAGACAAGCTGTGACTCCATTGAATGTGAAAAACGACACATTTTCCATTGGTACTGAGTTATTAATAACCAAAACATTTTAGAGTCCTTGCAGTTCAGATTTGTGCTTCACACTTAAAACGGCTGTATGGAGGAGAGAGAGCTGCAAGATGGTGTGAAGCAGGAGTAATGGACACCCTGGATTATTTGTTAGAATAGTGAGTCATGCCATGATCTTTGATTTAGAGACTCTGGCTCCAGGACAGAAGCAGATATGGAGGGAGAGATCCACTTGCTTAACCGCTTGTATGTAACAGAACATTTTAGGACCTAAAAAAGGTCTATCGTGAGGAACCCAGTGGTGGAGAGCCCACACTCTGGTAACTTTTGAACTACAAGGAGACTCTGACTGAAGGATCCAATTTAACAGTTTATTAATACAACATATGATGACCTACTGTGTATATCATTTATGTCTTTGCATTCATATCCATATCTTTAAATGTCACCATGTATCATTTGAAAAACGTGAAACAATATGAATGATTGTGCTTGTGGACGTTGTTTTAACAAATTATTATTCAGAAATATGATACTTTTCCAATGTTTTTACATTTTCTAAATTAAATTATACCTTCAAATGAATTTGAATTAGAATGGAACAAGACAAGTCTAAAATCTAAGACAAACTGGGTAAAGGTCGAAATAAATACATGATTCTCCGGTCAGAGATCAAGAAGGTCCCATACAGCAAACAACCTGCGTTCCCCTTGGAGCTGCACCCTAGAGCCACAAAGACATTCACAAGGAACCGTGAGATTATATTGTTTCAGCAATTGCATGCTGTTGACAGATGTGCTTCCTTATAAACACAGTTGGGCGCGTTTTTGGCGAGTCGACGCAGTCACGCGATTGTCTTAGAGCGGTACGCGCACCGACTCTGTGCTCGCCGGGGAATCACTGTTGTGCGGCCCATCTCTGAGAAGAAAAGACAAAAAGGATAACCAAGGGCATCGCTGAACCTGGAGCGAAACACAAAGAGAACCGAGAAATAGCTCTGAAGGCAAATGAGAATCAGCGCAATAGTATCGCTTGCTCAATAAAATACACATACAGCAGTCAAAAAAAGTACATGGAGGTCCAACTCACGCACAGCTGAGGACAAGAAACCAAACAGGAAACAGTTGTGAGCAGGTGGGAAGCTTGATTTGTGATTGGTTCCAGGTGTGTGCCATTACCTAATGAAGCTCAGGGAGACAGAGGGGAGAACACAGGACGACTCCAGACAAAACCAAACCAAAATAAAAGCGTGACATCTATGATTAGCTATTTGCACAGACTAAAAGATGAAATAGCCTCACAGAGAAAATGAAACAAATAACAATAAAAATGGGTAATTGAACAAGCACATAATTTTCTAATATCAGAATATTAAGAAAAAGTGAAACAAACAAAGCAGATAGTATTAAAACAGCAGTTAAAATCAACCCTAACTATTACCACAGTCATTGTAGGGTGTTTTGAATTAGGTGGCCATTTTGTAAAGTAAACATCACCAAATACACTCTGTATATAATGGAGTGGATCAGCGAGGGAAGAAAACACACACACACAGCAGAGCCTCTTTAACAACCTCCTGCTGACCTTTGTGTCCCTCTAGACAGGGTTGTTAGGCGGCGAGTAAGATTGCCGCACATTGATTCTTTATAAAGTCTAACAAGAAGTGGAAACTTGAGGACACAGACGGTTTTCATGTCGCTCCCTATTACTCACGTAAGCCCTTATGTTTCTGTGCTCCATAAAGCAGCAAAGGACTTTGTAATTTCCCGGAGGAAGTCTTCCCAAGGGATAAATGAAGTTCTGTTCCTCTATCTAACAGCTCAACCCCGACACAGTGAACCTATCGGGATGACTCTAAATAGACAGATACAACAAAGATATTTAAAATATTTCCTCACATTATCAGCAGCAGCATGCCAGAGTTCTGCTCGTCTGAGATAAAGTTCAGCTCTACATTTCGAGTAAAGAGACTCACTTGTATCATGGGTGATGATGATCAGTAATACCATCATGCCATCTCTGAGCAGTGTAAAGCAGGTAAATAACATCCCAAAAAATTCTCTCGCAGAGTACCGTCTGTATTACCTGGCATATTTAATGATGGAATTGTTTTGTGAGTAACACATTCTATGATGCTCATTAGCATTTTTATTAGACCATAATAGGCACAAACCAGATCAGTTCATTCACAATAATCTGCAAACGTCTCGATGCATATTTCTGGTTTTACTCAACATCTAATTCTACATCTCAGTCCTTCATATATATTTGTTTAACCGGTTGACCACAGCCATTGTTGAGGGTGTTAACGGAAATATTCATCATTCATATTCATCATTATATATATATATATATATATATATATATATATATATATATATATATATATATATATATATATATATATTCTGTAATTTCAAGAGATGGCTACGAAGGATGGCATTCCCACATTCATCTGCATGCTGTGCTAACGCTAACATTGAGTCCTTCTCTCACTCACGATGTCCATGACATGAAAAGTAGCCTCCTGGAACACACTGAGCGCATCACACTGACAGACACATGCTAATACAGGGAAATACAAAGCCATGCAGGTGATCCAGCCAATAAAGACCAGGCAAACACAAAAGAAAAACTGCCAAACTGCCAAAAAGGTGCGGAATTGCTAAGGAGACTGTATTCGAAGTAAAACAAAATGGGCATAGAAAGGTTTATAATAAAAGTGTTTTATTGAATAGATTTCCATGGGAAGGAGATGATTCATCTGGTTTCATCACTTTTCATTCACACAACACAAAAGCTGTGCAAACCTGGCTTGGGTTCAGTCCTGCTGAAATCTACTTCTTTATTCCTGAAGGAGACGAACAGATGCTTGGTTCTATTTATCATTAAAGACTGTACGGAATGGAATTGACAGTAGTGATGAATTGCCCAGATAACGCCCCCTATTGAGACGTGAGTGTAAAAGAGATTGCCTTTGCTGCGAAAGTACATGTATCCTGTCCTGTACTGTGGTTGATTCAGCAGTCAGCCCAGCTTCAGTCATTCTCATTTCCCACTGTGTGTTTTAAGAAACAGATAATGGAAAGTAAGGCCACATCTCCATTAACCATTGCTTTGGTTGCTTTGAAGCACAACCCCGTCATGTGATGACTGTATGGAGTGGATCCCAGATCTCTCACACTTACCCAGTTGCTAGAAAATGGAAAATTAAATTTACCAAGTAACTCAAGCCTCAAGCCAGTTGACTGAGATGCAGAGCAATGTGCTGGGCATTAAACATGATGCTCAGACAGGATTTTAATTTCAAGTTCCAGCAGGTCTAAAAAAAAAAAAAACACACAAGCGATTTTCGTGTTCATTGTAAATTGTCACCAAAAAGGGGGATCATACTGCTTTGAAAATGATTTGATCCTCACCATTTTCTCCAGGCCTGGGGTTTCCATTTGGCCTGATAAAATCCCTTGAGCAACTGTGAGAGTCTCACTGCTGGAGACGTTCTGTCACTTTGTTGTCCCAGGAACCCATTGGAATGGAGGCGTTGGGGGGTAAATGGACGCAAATTGTGGAATAAAATGTTGAAATTAATTCTGTTGGATTGATTTCAATCCATGAGAAATACTTGCATCATAATAAGTGTTATCAAATTGTTGCCGTAAAAAAAAGTCTTCTGTTCTTCCTGAAACAAGTTCAAATCTGGATTTTCATATCACTGCGACCACCGTCCTGTAGCCTCTGAGCACATAGATTTGGAGAATTAAAGCTGAATCACAAACTGTGGCGGAGCTGCTTTCTGCTATTGGTTAAAGGCTGTTTGGGGAATAACGCTGGTCTTTGTGCAATTTGGTTTCCACCCAAATTCCTTCCTAATTGGGGGCTGTGACTCTCCAAGTGCCATGTTACAGACAGACGACCGGTCAAGTATGTCAGGCCTGGATCTGCTCCGCCACCAACGCTGACCCATCCAGAATAAACTGGCCCGCCACGGTGAAATGAAGGTCTCTTTCAGTGAGTATTAAGGCTTGTTCTTGCTATGCTTTACATGGGGTGGGCACGGATTCTCTTTGCAGGAAAGTGTTGAATAGACTGCTTATAATTTTCAGCATGTTGTGAGTGCTCTTGAAAAGATAGATATGCTGCCTTCTTAGTTAGAGGAGCAGAGCACAATAACCTTTTAATGAGTCTTTTGGTTTCAACTCAAACTGAAATGCTTCCCTTAAGACATGTTCCACCTGTTGGCTGATCAATGCAGCGTGGATTTATGAAGTTGTTTATGGATATTTGTGTTTATCTTTTTGTTGTATTTAGCTGACGCGGCTCAGTATCTTGTCAGTTGGTCGGTACGTTTTGATAGGACTTGAAATTTGTTGATAAACTCAACTGTAACTGCAACTGTTGTCACGCTGACATTTTTGCATCAAGTTGTAATGATGGATTGATCCAAAAATGATTCAATACAGTTGTTACAACCCACCTGGAACTACTGTAGATCTATAGGGGCTTCTTTAAGAGCTGGTTAATAAAATGGTGTTTCCACTGCAGGTTTGATCAATACCACCACTTAACAGCCTCCTTGTCTGCAAGCACCATATAAAATATTGATTTTCAGCAGCGAACATTTTTTTTTTTTGCCTTTTTTTTATATATTCTTTTAAAGGGTGAGACAATGCGGAGCTGCAGTAGCTATGGCGCCATGGTCACATTAATTCATCATGAAGTGAAACCTATACTGGAGTCTCAACACGCAACGCTGAACTCCTAATAGGACTGGAAATATGTATGTATGTATGTATGTATGTAATGGAAGGTAAATTGATTGGATTTTGAGAATAAATAAGTAAATGCACAATAATTTCATGGTAAAAAGAAATGTTAATTTTATGACTGTAAATGAATGTTTATTGCATTAACATAACCTACATTTCTTTGGATTATATTGCACTGTTTACACTAAATGCCGTCAACATTTCAGCAAAGATTTAAAGAGGTTGAAAAGGAGCGTGATGGAGAGCAGTCCTTGTATTTCCTGTCCCGAATTCCCACTTGTTCATATTGTTCCTAATGTTTTGTCATGTCCTGTCTGTTTACTGTCAATATTATTGAGAAAAACATTTTAAGAGGGTTGAAATAAATATAAAAAATAAGGGATAAATACTACATTTTGAAGGGTAAAATAAAATTCATAATAATAATTAAGTCACCATAAATAATATTTTACAAGTAAAAATTGACCCGATAAAGACCATAATATAAAAACACAATATTGTGAGGTTTGAGGGCAGGTGAATTATTTTAAATATGCTTATTTGAGCAAATAATCATTTTTTATGATTCACAACATCACAAAAGTGTCACATCTCATTAAGTAACATTGTTTGTCTCCATATACGTCAAGTCAGGAAAGAAGCTTTAACAAAACCAGAAACAGTGTTCAAAGTGTACAAGCCTCTGCCAAAAAGGGATCCTTAAAAAAATTTTTTTTTTAAATCCTGGATCCAGACGGTGATTGTACGCACTCCTAAAATGTTCCTGAAAGTTTCATCCAAACCTCTCTGCAACTTTTCAAGTTATTTTGAACACAGAAAAACCAAGGCTGTTGAAAAACATAACCTCTCCTTGGTGAAGGTCAAAACACACACGTAACAACAACAATGCCAGAACTCTGTACACTAGTCAAACCTTAAAAGCCAAGGCGAGGATTTCATGGAGAAAACCAGGAGGCTAACCGAGCAATAAGGTAGAGGGTTCAGGTCACTTCACTGGTGTGGGATCATATGACCGTCTGCTGCTGAGGCTGTGGAAAGATAGAATCAGTCAGAGAAACAACAAGGCCTACAGCACTTAAACATGCCTTTCCATAAATAAACATGTCACTGGAGTCTTGGTTTTGTTAGGTGGTACTTACTTTTATAAACTACAATACTTTGTGATTGTCAACAAGTGGAAAAAACAGATCAGCCTGAAAATGAGCCACTTGCATTAATCGCTGTGGAAATATTCATAGATGTTAATGAGCGAAACCAAAAACTGAACTGCAAGTTGACAGAAAGCTCATCTGAGTTGGAGCCTCACAACAGTAGCAATCTCTTTTCCCAGCATGAGAAATGTGCGCCGCATCCCATTTTTATCCATTCGTTGTCATATTGTCAGGAGCTGCCTCATTGTCAGTTCCAAATGTGGATGTCGGGCAGGGCATTTATTGGAGTTTCGTTCCTGTACGGTAGCACTCACCAGTGGCCCCTCCCACTGCTCCTCCTGTCGTGGGTAAACGTGGCCTCATTGATACGTTTGATCATAGTAGTTTTGAACTGATGCATGCTTGTTAAAAACCACTGAATGGTGTTGCCATTTAGTTTCCAACTGCCTCAGGGTAAATTGCATTAAATCTAAAAGACTCAAGAACACGCACTAACCGCTATGACACCGTAGAGACAGTTAAATAATATATTTTAGTGAAAAAAATACATATGTATATATATGAGATGCTCTCAAGCTTGACCTTGCGTGTCATATTTAATCACAATTGATGCATAAAAGTTGCTTTTTTAGTGAGTAACTGACCCAGCAACAACAATAATGTATTTTTTTTTTTGCGATTGATTCCTTTTTTTCTGGTGTGTGCACAACCGCCCAAAATCCTCTCCTTTTTCCACTATCACTAATATTCACCTTCTCTCATTCCATTTCTACTCTAATTTACTCATCGCAGTTCAGAGAAAAAACAGTTTTATCTTCAATAAGTTAGCATTTCTGATGACTTCAAATGATCCCTAAGGGCAGATATTCCATTCAATATGTTGTTTTAATTGATATTTATTAATTTATAATAAATAATGGTTGAAGATGGCAACGGTTTGACCTGTGGGACCACTTGCAGGCAGTTCCCATGAAGCCAGCTGAAGACTCTCAACACTCAAGACACGGTTAGTTTCAACATGAATAGACTACCATTTAAAGACACAGAAAGTTTTGCAAGACACTGTTGCATTTTGAACAGGTTTACTGATTCATACCAACATTGATCACCTGCTTTCCCATCATTTACGTGAATCATTTTTTTCCAGATTAACAGAAACAATCTCCACTTATTGGGAAAAAGGAAAAAGCTTGTGCGGCTTGAGGGAATGGGTGTAAATGTTCCTTTGCTTCCGTGATCAGCTGAAAACAAATATCACTGACAAGACGTCACATCTCAACCAGCTCAGACATGCAGGATATAGCAACCCTGCAGGGCTTGATGGCGACAACTGTCGCAGTATTTGAGTGTCAGAAGAGGTGAGGCTGCCGGGGGAGAGGCTGGAATAGTTACTTAATCTAAACACACCCAGGTTCAAGACAGGGTTGAACAATGGCCACAATATCATGTTCCGTGTGTCTTGTTTCAGGTGACTCACTGAGGAAGTACCTAAGGTGTTCCACTGGTGTTGAGACACCGTCCCCATGAAACTGTCCTCATGCTCCCACAGCTCAGATATCATCTTCAAATCACCATGGAAAGAAAACGGTTTCAATTTGCAGCTTCTGTTTGTCTACCTGTCAACAAAAAATGTGCTACTTAAACATTATAAAAAGGTAAAAGTGTCATTACACCTTGGCATTAAATGATTGATTATATATTGTGTCACATAATCGCATAAATCATAAATACTGGACGTTTTAAGTGGTTCATATCGTGGTAACATTACTGGATGTAAATGTACTTTCATAGAAAGTATTTCCTACAGTATATTTTATGTATTTAATTTTGACAAAAAATACTGTCAAAAGAAATGAAAAACAAATCAGTAAAAATTAATATTTGGAATTCATATTGCAATTTCGCTCTGAGCTCTTGAGGGCTGCATGAACGCAGGCAAAGGGCCATCTGTGGGCCCCTGAGCCACACTTTACCCCACCTCTGTTCTAAGTTGTTTGCTGTCCCACCCGGCTGTATCGGTTAGTCTGTGAATGAGAGTCTGTTTTGGTGTGTATGTTTGTGTTCATTCTATATAATCCACACCCCAGTGTATTTTCTGTTTGTGTGTGTGTCTCGGGTGTGTCTTCCCACACTTCGCACAGCAAGTGGTTCCAGTTTGTTCAGGGCATCTGCACTTTGTTTTGCACTTTGTCAAAGTAGCAACTCAATTTTTCATAGTTTGGGACTGGTTTTAAAAATATTTTGGAGTTGAAAGGCATCCATACTGGGTTGTTTTAAGGCAGCAGAGAGGCAACATAGTTTCCATATTTTTGAAGCTACCAACAGACTTGCAACTCTCATGGAGCTAAAAACCTGTGCAATAGACAGGCGAAAGTTTGGGCGGCTCTTTGGTCTGTACATTATGACTCAGAACGCTGGACGTGCAAACTGTTATCACACTGCATGCTACTAAACTTTCATTAATTTATTGTATGCGAGAGTCACAAAGGGCCTGGGACCATCCCTGCTACTGTGCAAAGGGCAGAGGCTGCGGTACCTGTGGCCTCTGCAAGTGTAGACACACACACCTGGGGAGTGTTTTGGGGAATAATGAAGCCATTGACACATGCTAATGTTCTCTCTTTTATCCTGCCATTGTTATTGCTACACTCCGCTTATTATGTTATCATGTCTTCTGACGCTGTCAATAAAGCTGGATTGGATGTCGACCTCATCGATCTCCATCTCATGAAACAAATTCATTTCCTTTGCAAAGCTATAAAATAATAACAGCCTGGCAAGTTACTCAGTAATATTTAATTAAGCTAACCTGCATGGAGCGATTTAATAATGAAAGAAAAGAGTAAATTAAAGTGAACTCATTGTAGATCCATGTTTTAATGAACAGACTTGCAGATCTTTAGATCCTTACGATGTTTCATTAATTTCATCTGTATTTTCCAGTGAAATGAAAGTGCCACGTTGTGCTCTCGTTCCGTGAATCACCCTGAGCACTTCTCTGACACACTCCTGGCGTCGCCGTCTAATTTGCCGTGTGTCACGTCGGAGTTGACACAAGCACAATTGGAATGGTTTCAGAGTTACAGAATACTTTGTTGTTTAATATTTGAAACATTTGAAATAACTGTTTACAACAGTCTTGCTACGAGAGTTGGACTTGACTTTTACGTACTTAAGTACTTCATCTTTCGTCAAAAAGTAGTTGATGAAAAAGTGACTTATAGGTCGACTTTAAAAGGAAAGAAATGTTATGGTGCTGAAAGGCAAAAATGGAACGTCCTTGTATGATGAAGCACAGCTTCTTGTTATCCCATCGCAAGTATTCATATACACACTTGCACGTATGTTGTTGTGTGACTTTAGCTTTAACTCTAAATCCATCTGTTCAAAAACAAGCGTCAGGTGAATTGAGTTGCAGAAGCTTAGCTGCAGCGCTGCTGTGCCGCAGAACCAATGCGGAATGGTGTGTGTGTTGAATCTGACTGAGAGGTCATGGTCCGGCGATAAGATATAAGTGTGTGGTTCATTTGTCATCTGATAAAAGAAAGTCTGAAACACTGAAAAAACCCGCTGGACAGCAGAGGTCAGGGGAGGAGTGAAAGTTACATATGGCAGCTGAAGGTTTTCTTTTGCAATTGAGCAAGGCAAAAGAACTGATTTCAGACGGTGGTCTGAAGGTGAATATCTGAAAAGCTTTGGGTCACGATTGGAATCCAAGAGCTAACCTTGAGATGCCTCACATGCTTAAAAGCTACATTTTTCAGCAAGAAATGTGTTGAATCAGGAAGCTTTCTCTGCAGAGAGACTAGTACAACACATCAGAAGGTGCGCAGTATATTTCTACTTTGTACTGATTAGACTGTGATGCCGCCCCCGACAGGTGTGGATGTGACTCTTGTGGAATATTAGACTCGACCTCAACACCGGTGAGAGCGGGTTCTGTGTTTTGACAGAGCTCTGCCACAGCTCTGCGGGAATCTTGCTGGCATGCTTTGGGCAATCCCAGCAAGCGCCATCTCTTTGCGCCGAGGTTCAATGAATCGTGCGCTTTCTTTTAACAGATCAAACACATTGGGTACATTTTGCATGACCTCAAGGGAAGCCATCCCACCTTTGACACCATTTATATGGGTTTATAGATGAATATTTGATCTAATGTTTTTGAGCGTAAAACCTTCTGAAGTACCTTTGAGGAGGCTTTGCATTAAAGTACTGGTTAGCATTACTAACGGCAACAGTATAGAGCTACTGAGAGAAAATCACTTGTATGAATTCGCTCCACACATTTAAACAAATACCTGTCAAGCAGTTGTTTAATTTTGGGATCAGTTTGTTGTATATGTCAATAATAATTGAATAACTCATTTTATATGTGAACTCCTCAAACCTCTTACATAAAAGTCTCAAGAAAAACAGAGTCAGTCAAGGGTCAGGGGATGTAAAGTATAGCCCTGTGCACCTGTAGATGCAGAGACAGCTGCTCTTCCTAGAATACAAAGGGGTCAAAGAAGTGGGGAAGCTATTATTGTCTGGGCCAACATGTTGCTCTCAAGCTCTCCATAAGGTCTAGCGCCAGACCATTCACCAAGGCCTGTCATTATCTCCGTTCACATGTGCGAACTTTGTCCTGAAGTAAGCAGAGGTGTGGCTTCTGTTCTCAAACAGGTTTATGGCAGGAGGTTTCCCACTCAACCATTCGCATGTCAAAACTTGAATCCACACCCTCAACTGCAGACGGTTTATCATGTGAAGACAACTCTTGCTTCTTCGTGTCTCTCAGCGGAGAAAGCGTAGCTTCCTCAAACACTGAGCATCGGTGAAGCTCCATGGATCTGAGGTGGAGATTGTGACAGCTGTCTGAGGATTTTCCCACTCACCTGTCGTGTGTAATGTAAGTGTGCAGCTTAAAGGTCCGGTGAGTTTACACATTGCTCTCATTTAAAACGTGCTTATTGACAGACTCTGTCTTTCCAGAAACATATTGAAGCTACATTTGAGAAGTGTGGTAACTGAACACCCGGCTAATATTTCACACTTTAACCGACTTCAGGTGCTTTAAGTGAGTTCACCCACTGTCACATGAGTCACAGTGCAGGGGGCCAGGGTAAACTTGTTTTTCTGCTTCTTGCTTCTTTTACAAAACCTGAAGTGACAGTGAACTCTTTATGGGGTTGTTGAAACTGTTTACCAGTAAAATACTTCATAAGTTTGAACATAATTACTGCGTGTCAACACAGATGTGGAACGTCTTAAAGTGTAATAATAATAATAACACACACTTTTTTAAAAAAGAAAACCACAAGTTAAAGCCTTATATGAAAAGTTATTTTCTGTGTAGACACATAGGCTTCAACGTATGTATACGTCACTGCACGTATGGATTGGCTGAAGTGAATCCCTACTGATTTGACTCATGAGTCACAGTTTGAGGAGGCTGGTGAAAGTAAGAATGAAAGGATTATTAGATCTAGTTTTGGAGAATGCTTTTCAAAAACGTCAGTCAATCACAACAATTCAATAACAGAGCCTGTCTTCAGTTTCATTCGTCGGTATTGGTGCGGATCTTTTCATGAGCTCGATTGCGACATCAACCTGTTCTCACGTTATAGTGTCATCGAGTCAGATGCTGCTTGCTATTTTCCTCTAAGGCGATCACGTCAACACTTTATTTCAATCAAGATGTGAACGTTTGTTTAATAAGGTGGTTCATGTGAGGTTACTTGTTGAGCTGGTACCGTGGTTTTAATAACAAATTCAGAGTAAACAAGTCGTAGCTGCACCTCAAATCCGACAAAATCTTAATAATCTAATACTTATAAAATGGATATTTTGATATTGTATTGATGTATTTGAAGACATTTCTTTTCCACTGTAACTTGTGTGCTAGAATCTTCCATAATAACATTTGCACACTGTGTTGAATTTGATGGAAATAAAAAAAAAAGAAAATTATGAAAAAAATGAAACTATGGAACATGTATGGCAGGATTATTACAGTGCGTCCTAATGACAGGATTATATCATGATGTGAAAGTGGAACTGTGATCTGTCATTTTCTACAAGGCAGGCATGTAAATGCTGATGAAGCGTGTCTGTACTCGGGTTCGAATCGCAAAAACCCATGTCCCTCATGGGTATTATTTCTGCTGAAGTGTTGAAAACTAGATTTCCTCATGTCTGGAGCGTCTCCCACTTGACACCATCACCTGCAGCTCAGGGTCTGAGCTTTTTCCGAGAAACAAATGTTTGCCGTTTTTCTGCACCGTTTACTTTTCTCATGAGAGATAATCTGTAACCACCGCCTTGTTATGATTAAAACTCTTGGCACAAGCTACGCAAATTTCAATAGGCTCACGTGGACTTACGTAAGACGTCAACGATGAAGATAAAATGAATTGCTCTTGGCAGGATCATTGCGGTTCAGCATGAATTGCCCCCACTGAGACTAAAGTTGGCAGCTGTCTTTGTGCACGTCACTCTGAGAGCCACTGAAGTTCATTATCATAGGACAAAGTGTGTTTCACCCATCATATTTTGCTTGTGTTGGCTACTTCACTTTTTGTTTCTATCTCATGGTACAACTTCAACATCTATTGCAGGATCCTCTGATGATGCCGGGAGTGATGGAGACTCCAGAGTTTTCCTCGCTGTCTTCGCTGAGAGGAGACTTCAAGTCCGAGGACTTCATCCAGCCACACTACAAGGAGACGTATCGCCTTGCAATCGATCGGCTGGTCAGCAGCGGCAGAGAGAAATACCAGGAGTTCCTCAAGGGAGAGCGTTTGGGAAGCTTCCTCTCAGAAGAAGAACTTGTCTTCATCAGTAAAAATGCCAAAAAGCCCCCACCTCAAACACAGTCAGACTCAATTAATGGATCATTGGACACACAGTCCTCCTCAGGAACCTACTGGCCAACACACTCTGATGTGGACGCACCAGATTTGGAATTGGGCTGGCCGGATGTCATGCACGATAAACTCCAGACAAATATAGATCTACTCTTTCATCCACCGAGACTAAACAGCCCGACCATCAAAGAGGTGATAAGGAAGAAGATCCAAGAAGCACGACAGGTAAAACGTCTGCGACTTTACTTAATTCTTTTTTTTTAAATGTGCTTGACTACAAAACAAAACTCTCCATCCAACAAACTTTAAATTGGGGAGTCACTGTGTTAGAAGTCTTCTTTTACTCGCAGCACCTTTTCCAACGTAACCTTGCGTCTGACTCTGCTGCCATAGAGGAGTTTTGTCTCCTTTTCTTAAAAGCACGTCACCTGATCACATTCCAGAAGGCTTCCTGAATGATGTGTTTGAATAGAAGCTGTGTTTTTATTCTGGCAGCATCATGTCGGCGGATCCTGAATCGCTGGCAGCGGAAGGTCTGTCAACCCTGTCGCTTAGAATCTCAAGGCAACTCATATCATCTGTGAAATTTGATGTTTAAAAAAAGAAAAAAAAGAATATAGGCGCATAACTCAAACGTCTCTCCCAAAGTGTTGATGCTGGCCTGAGGCTGTTGGCTGGCATTTCGCTTGATAATGGCATGATGAGTGCTGTCACGCAGCATGACTCAAATGAAGCAGCTTCTCTGCACAGAATTCATTTATTTATTGTCGACCTCAGTGATAGTTGACGGACCAAACTGGGTTTGGTACGCCCTTGTGATTCGAGGCACTTTGTTTTGGCCCAACACATAGTGGAACACTGTGTTTGGGAGTGTCAGCTGGTTCAAATAGGGCTATGATCTGGTTTTGCGACTTGTAAGTGTGAGAACAAATTAAAACCAGAGTAAGATGAATAATGTCTGCGTTGGAAAGTGAATACAATTGAGGCAGGAGAACAGGCGAATGCTATTTAAAAGGAGCTGTTTTTCAAATTGTGTGTGAGCAAATATATCTGATGTGTATGGTGTTCCTTCTTGACACGGTTTTATCTGCAGAAATTACCCAACAAAACAGAACTATATTTGCTCGGGAACCAAATCATAAATGGGCTGTGAAGTGGTTAAGATGCAGACTCACAATTTTTCATCCATGTTAAGTAGGAGCCAGCGTGAGGGAATCATCCCCAGCCAGCAAGGGGATAAAAAGATGGCTAACAAGGTCCAAAGAGCGTGGTTAGAGCTGAATGTGTTGAGACTACAAAATCAGGGGCTGAAAGGACATAATCTGCAGGTGACCAGATGCAGCAGGAGACGCAATTAAAAAAAGTTGTTGTGCAATGTGTGCGACGCCGCTGCGCTGGGGTGTCTCACAAACCGAATCAAGTTTGAGTCAAGTGGTGGAGCTGTCGACGGTTCAAGAGGCCAATCAAGGTCCTTGTTGGCTGATTGGAATCTGTATCTGTGTGGAGAGGAAAAAAAACAACAACTTGCAAACCAATTCTACTCTTCAATCTGTTGTCTAGTGAGTTTTAAATCTTCCTGCCACCAGTCGGACTGAAAGCAGACACGTAATGTTAACTTTAGGCCAGTTCCATTTCTCACCCTAACACTCCTTTTTGGCCATAACAACTGGGTTTTGCGCGTTCACCTGTAAGTGTAGTGAGTCCCAATACTCCTAAGACAGAGGGTACTCGCCGTTCACCACTTGAAATGATCCCTTCAAACCAAGGGAGCTCCAGAGCTGACTTGAAACGAATTGGGCAGATGAAGTGCGGGTAGATTCAGACACAATAGAGTGAATTGAATAACATAACATAAAAACAATGAGGGATAGGACAACAGGGACATTTTAGTATCACGTGTGAGTGACCTTAAGGATCCACCATAGCCGACAAACTTCTTAACAAACTACAGTCATTTAGACATTAATGTCTAAAAGATCACCTCAAAAGAGGTTCGGCTCCGCCCAGTTCTTCTCCGTTGGTTCACCAAACAAAGTAAGATTTTCAACACTGATGCAAGAGGACGCAAAAACGCTGGAACTGGCATTTCCAAAACGTCTCCAACACTGTAAATACAGTAAACCAAGCCAGCCATAGCAGCCAATGATACTTACATTGTCTTTGTGACGTAAGTCAAGGGTAACGTCCCAATTCTCAGCGACGTCAGTCACTTCTCACTTCATCGTCGGGGGGCGCTTCATACTGCTTCCAAACCAAGCGCTGATGTTATAAAGGTGAGGAATGGGAGTGGGTCTTAATAGACTCCAATCTACTAATAAAATAGAGAATGAATCTGGCAACCAGCCTTGGGTCTTTGAAAAAAAATCACCATCATTCACTGAAGTTTTAATATTGTATAATGGATTAAATAAAAAAAATGCTGTATTTTAAATTAAACTCATCCTGTGCCTGTGCTGGACACAGAATAAATGAATCAATTGTAGCCATTGTCAATGGTATGAAAGATAGATTGCTTTTATCCAAGACTTTTTCATGTCAGGCACTCAGCCTCAGCCTCTTTTGTGGACCTCTTGTGAAAGACAGATAGGATTCCTCACAGAGTTGATGGGTCTAAGCTGCCATCATCTTGTTAGCCAGCTGTCAGGTCATGTCAACTGGTTGATTTATGACCCCACCCCTAAACAGCAAGACAGTCACAAAGACTGTCTGCTCAGAAGGAATGTGACTGAGAGGATTTGGGACATTTGGCCGTGCTCACATTTGCTGTGATGCTAAGAACCTTGGTTCTCTAACGCTCACACATTGTGACATGCCTCACATTTCTAACCGACATTCCCACTGACTCGACTTTTCGCTCCTTGAAAGGATAATTTCCCGACTGTCGCTTTGAGAATGAAATTTTTCAGCTTTGAAAGGGTTGCTGGTGAAAGGGGCTTCAAAAGGGTTGAATCGTATTCATGCAGGTCATCTTAGTTGGACAATACAATAGTCAATCAGCAACGGAGAAGCTTTTTGGAATGGTTTTGAGATCAAAAATTAAAATCTGGTTGCCATAGCAACAGTGTATAATTTATGAGGGAGCTTGTTGAGGTCTTTAAAGGGTGACAACATCTTATCAACCAAGACATAATTAGGACCAACAAAAATACTGTTTACATTCTGTCTGTCTGTTTACATTGTGATACTGGTTTGTTATAACCGGGTGAAACACAAGCACCATCTTCTGATGTTATAGGCACAAATTCCAGACACAGTGAAGATTTGAGGGTTTTGGCATTATAGGACTTTGTTCTGCGAATGACGACTGGCGCTTGTCAAATAGTGAAGTGTCTGACGCTGCACTGTTATGAAGGACATCGGTCGACTTCATAACAGTGAATGGTCATGTAAACATTAAGATGAAGATGAACTGGTTGTTGTACTCTCCCGAGAAGCATCAACAGTACAAAATATACAATGTGTGTTGATGAACAAAAGGACTTACTCTTTTCTGGGTGAGTTTTGACGGTGCTGCTTTTATGATACTTCACAGTTTGAAGAAACATCCTCACTCCCATGGTAATATATTGACATTGGAAAAGTGGAATTTGATCTGAACTTTCAGCCCAAAAGGGCCAGCAGCAAAATGATCGCTGCAGAATAGAGACGCCACTGATGGTTGCCCTCCATAATTTCAGTAGCGTCTTCATTTGTCTCCAACTTTTGGGGAGATCAGACCTGATTTGACACGGAAGGTTCTCCGAGTGGATGTGACCTCAGGATGTAACACGAATGTCATCAACAGAACCAACTTGGTAGACGACGTATTCATACTACATATTTACAGGTAGTTCCAATAGACTTTGTCTGTGACTCTTTAAAGTGTCATGGTGTTTAAAAACTTTCACTATTTTTAACAAAATGCTCCATGACATCTGACACAGAAGTTTTCCCTCTCATTCTGTGTGAGTCGATAATCACGTTTGTCCTTTATGACTTATTCACTTTGTCTTTGCAGGTCGTAGCAGTCGTGATGGATACGTTTACTGATGTGGACATATTCAAAGAGGCAGTTGACGCCTCAATACGGGGAGTCGCCGTCTATGTGCTTTTGGATCATTTCCATCTGAGGGATTTTCTCACGATGGCAGAAAATTATGACGTCAAAATTCAGCAACTCAGGGTGAGTCACCTAATGGGTTCGACTGCGTTTCTGGTTTTCCTCAATTATTGACTTAATTGTTTAAAAAAAAAAAAAACACGTTTGTCTGACCTGGAAAAATAATTATACTCACACACATGTCATGGAAACAAGTGACAGAGCAGAGCATTTAAAACCTCAGCCAGTGACTCATCTGTTATTTCACCTGTAAATGGCCAACATTATGAACAAGTGTTTTCCACATTACACAGCCAGTTACAATTTATTTTATAAATTGTCAAAATGGTTTCAAAGTTATGATAGTGATGTGAAACAAATTTTATTTCCAAAGTGCACTCTGTTTGGAACCTCAGTGGCTCAAAATGGTGCCTAAATTGTGGCAGTGGTGATATATGTATATATATTTAGATGTATATTATTTAAGTAATTTATATAGGAAATTTATGACAGGGCATTCAGCTATAAGCTGTATATTTGTTCTTCATTTGTGGCGCATCACAGTGCCGCTACAAGGGATTAGACGTCCCAAAACTCCCTCGTCATTTCATCATGTCCATCCAGCCATGCTGGTTATCGAAAAACCTTTTCTGTCGTAGCGGACTGTATAAAAACTGTCAAGCGCTGTAAAGTTTAAAATATGTTTAGTCACCGTGCGTGTGTGATATAACGGCTTTATGTTATGGATGTGGCAGCTGGTGTCTGAATGTTCAACACTTCACCTACGCTTTTGTTTGCTGACAGAACATGAGGGTGCGCACCGTGAAAGGCCAAGATTACCTCTGTCAGTCAGGAGCTAAATTTCACGGGGCAATGAAGCAGAAGTTTCTTTTAGTCGACTGTCAAACGGCAGTGTACGGCTCTTACAGGTGAGTGAAACAAGAAAGTCAAGGGTGAAGAACTGGTCGTCACCGCAGACTAACTATGTGTAGCTGACCTTTGTTTGTGGCTGTTGAAATCTTCATTGATTTGGCTAACTAAGTGTGTACTTGTTTGTCCACAGTTTTGCCTGGTCATTTGAAAAGATCAATCTGAGTATGGTGCAGGTCATCTCTGGCTTCCTTGTTAAATCGTACGACGAGGAGTTCCGGACGTTGTATGCGCAGTCGACTGTGCCAGTTGAGATCTATCCAGCAGACATGCCGGTCCAAATGAACGGCTCTCACGGACGACAATTTTTGCCAAACACGATTTCCGATTCCACTCAGGGAATTGACCGAAGGGACCAGCTGAGGCGAACGCTGGACACCGTCTACCGGACGGTTGATCGGAAACAGGCAATGCGAAACTTCCAAGATCGGCTTGTTGAAGAAAAGCCGATCGAACCGTGGCCCGTTTTTGATAATGACATCGAAGTTCAAAGCCACTCGCTACTCCATTCTCCAGAGCCCAAGCCGTTCCAGAAGCGGCACAGCTATGCAGGCGGGGGACGAGACGACTATACTCCGAGGAACATCAGATCCCCAACTGGCAACTGGAATGTTGGGATAAGGACAAACAACTTGCCTCCTGATAACTCACCAGCACCAAACTTGTACAGGGGCCAGAACATGCGTCGGTCATATAATGGCCTGGACAAACAAGTTCTGTCAGTACAGCAGAACATGCCAACACTTGAGAAAACATCCAAGTCCTTCATGCGTGCATGGAGGATTGAGGCCTATCTCCAAAACTCTGACGCTTCCTTCTGGGAATCCAATGACTATCTTGACCAGTACGAGCAGATGGACAAACCAAACACCTTCATGCAAGGGAGAATGAGGTCTTCGCTTGCTTTCCGATCCACTATTCCAGAACAAATAGAGCCAAATTCATATGACAACACATCAACGGATGCGACACCGCCAAATCACTACTCATCAATAGAATGGCATCCTCCTGTATCCCCACAGAAGGGGATGGACGAGTTTATGATGAAGCGGCAAAGCCTGCAGATTTTGGACGACCCTCGGACGTACCCCAGCTTCACCCCTGGGAGAACTGACTACCACTCTACATATAACAGCCTGGGTCGATCAAAGCCGCCAATGCTTGCAAATCCAGACATGCTGTCGGACAACTGGCACAAGAGACACAGCGTTGCTGATCCAAAAACCAACTATGATAAGACACGTGAGTCGCCAGGTCAGATGTACGGGTCTTCCACGAGGATGCAAATTAATCGATACGCAGCTGGAATCAAAATGCAGAATGGAGGTTTCGGGATGAATCTAAATGAAGATCAGAGATCAGTGTCTCACTATGACGTCAAAAACATAAAGGACTGCAGCGGCAACAACTACTCCAACTGGCAGGAGCCGCCTTCAAGGACCGTGTCGGCAGCTGCTCTGGACGACAACCTTGATCTGACAATGAAGTCCAACAACACTGGCTCTCGGGATTTTCTCAAGAAGAGTTCCAAGAAGATCAAATCGTTACTGAACATTCCAGGAAAAAAAGATGAGCCAATGAAAACCTCAGAAACTCAAAGCATTGCATCCCAGGGCAGTACTGATACGCTGCGAGCGCAGCATGCAGGGAACCTGAACAGAGGAAGTACTTACAGAAACTCAGGCAGGAAGTCGCCACCTGATCGCACAAGGAACCCAATAAAAGACGAACATCGGATATACTCACAGCCACGGTTCGGAACTGAGGAGTACAGACCACTAGCAAACGTATCATCCGACAATAGACACATGGAGCCAAGTGCAAGGCCAAGTTACGGTTCACCGATCATCAAAAACGACAGACAAAGTGGAAACCGGCCCCTCAGCAGATTTGAGCCTTTTTGCTCCTTGGAACAGAAGCAACCAGTGCAGCACAGACAGAGCTACGGAAACACGCCGTCTGCGGAGAAAACCAAAGCCTACTACAAGGACGAGGCAGACATTGAACACAGCATCACAAGAGTATCACGGAATCACCATGACAATAAGTTTGAGAAATTCTTCCACAGGATGGGAAATCTGATCCACAAGAAACACTGAAAATGAATTCCGGGTTAGTGGAGAGTACTGGGATGTACAAGGAGGGACTCAACTGATGTAACCAATGCTTTAATGCAAATAGCTTCAGAAAACAAAGTATTTGGGGATTTAAGATTGGATGACACTAAAGAATGGCCAGGGCTTCTAAATTGTACTGAGCTATATGCACCACAGGACTGTTACGTGAGTCACATCTCTACACACACATCAAATTTCACACACCCATCTCTTCCATCATCACCCAGTGCCATATTTACACGTCACATATGTATTAATTCATGTGTGCCCTGTTTACATGTTTTTTCATGATATATTGATGCACAAAAATAATATATATACGCAAATGCCAACTTCAGGACTTTTTTGATATTTGTATTTTGGAATTTTCTGTCAAGGTGCACATGCGGATATTATTTTTATGTTCAGGGTATGTGATGATGTGCATGCTGGGAAGTGATGCAATAGAAAACTGCGTTTTTGGGCCTCATCGATGGGCGTTCATGCAATAGACTAAACTTTTTTTTAGGATGTTTTAAAGTTGCAGGATGAAGCTTGTGGTGCTTTACAGAAGAGAATTGATGAAAAAAAAAAAAAAAAAAAACCTTTCCCGGTGATGTATTTCAGCTCTTCTTGAAACACAAAATGAATAAACAGTGTCATGTTTTTATTTAAATTATTCAAATTGCCAGCTTACTCACTGTGTTTATCTGTCAGCCAGATGCCTCACCAGCTTTTAGAAATGCACGATGTGTTAACTATAACCATAACAGCCCAGGCTCATTCATTTCTTGTGCCGTTATTTGATTCCACCTGTAATTCAACATCAAAAGCTCAGAGAAAATCAGTTTTTTGGTCTGACTGTCAAAAGTAAAGGACTATGGAAAAGCAAACATCCTCTTAACTTCAGGAAAGTTTCTTTTCCCTTAACTCTGCCAGGCTGATTCTTTAGTGCTGCTAAGCAAAATTCACAGATTTATTCAACATGACAGAAGAACGAGATCTGATCCAACTCAATACAGTTTACAGTACAGTTGTATTATGAAAATAAGGGGGTAAAATGTTATATGTATATGTCGTATCTTGTCACAAATCCTATCCTTCCCAAAGGTATGAATCCCGATGCTGGCAGCCTCAAACACAAAGCTGTTTTCAGTATTGGAAGGGTCAATTTTCGAGATGAGTGAGACTCAAGTGAAGTAGATGGCGATGCCTATTCATGTTATAATTGGCGTTCAAGTATATTCACAGATATCTGGGTTGAAGTTGGTAGAAGCACGTAGGAAAATTGAAAACACTTCTAAATGTAATTTTTAAAAGGCTTTTTTAGCCGTCCACATTTTGTTTCTTCTTGGTATTAAAGTTTAAAGGTCAAGTTTACTTGCACAGAATAGCTGTGACAAGTGGTGCCTTAATGCTATGCAGCCTGTGCCTCTACAGACAGTTGACCTTCAACGCACATTTGGCTTGATTTCACAAAGTACGAGTCTCCAGGGGAAGGTGGGTAACAGAAGGTACTTGTTAGTAGCGGTCAATATGTCAATTTCCTCATTGCTGCAGCGCATTCAGAAAAACTGGTACATATACAGTACCACAGTTTAGGGATCGCTGGACCCAGCCAATGGCTCACTTCTTCATTGGTTTTGTCTCAATATACATGCAGCATGGTGTCTCAATGATGTCTCCTTCAGTGCAAGTGACCACTTCAAAATCTGATTTCACTTTTCAGTCATCCAGTGAAGAAGTAAGCAGAAGGTTGAAATAGACATGGCTGCATCAGTTTTCCATATTCAAATGGTATTCAGTGGTACCTCGGTTTTCCAACGTCCCGGACTTTGAACAAATCAGAGTTCGAACAAAAATTTTGCGTTTTTTTTGCTTCGGATTTCGACCCAAATCCAGAACTCGAACGCCCCCGAAAAAAGCCGGAAAAACTGTAACGTGCGCGGACCGATCAGCTGACCCACGACACGCTCTGTTATTGTGTATAATGCAGCCTCTGTATGCAGACGTGTCCCGTTAGCTACATTTACTGACTGTTCTTTCTTCATATTGAGGTGTAAAACCTTTCCTGTCTCCACACTGGACCGTGGTAGAGTGTCACAGGGGAGGTGCTCGCTCTCCACACCTCCACTCCAGGGTTTGATGTCCTGTTGTGGGCTGGAGCTGGGACAGGGATGAGGCGAGTCTGGGACAGAGCGTTGCTTGGTTTATGACTTTGTCACAGCCAAACTGCACAGAAGCGCACATTCAGAGCTGGACACGCACCGGGCACCTCTTCACTTCTGGAGAGACGTCACTCACTCGGCAACCCCTCCCACATGCAGCGGCCACACACATAGAGGAACAGCGCACCTGCAGCAGACACTCTACATTCACTCCTACAAAAGACTATTTTAAGGCCTGGAACACCTTATTTCTTTTTCCATTAAAAATTGATTCGGATTTCAAACAAATCACTTCTCAAACGGCCGTCTGAAGCAACAGCTGAGACTAGCATTCTTCATCCTTAGAATTTCAGCAATGCACCTTATTTTTGCTGCTGTGATTAATAGAATATATTGTTGCATGTGTAGAAGACTCATCTTGCTCCTGTTGTAAGGAAAGAAGTCCACCGAAAAACGAAAATGAGGTAAACACTGAAGTTTTGCTTGCATCATCACAACATAGAGTGTCGACCATGTTTTGGTACATTTTTGTTTTTTTTGTTTTTTCACATCAAAAACAACTGCCCGGTTCTCTCTAAAAAAACAGATTACTCTAGTGTGGTTGGAACTAAAGAAAGTAGAAAGTCAAAAGGGCACATCCTCGAGACAGATTAGTCGCCTTTTATCTACTGGAAGGCCACTAAAAGCAAAAACGATTGGGATGCTGCCACCTCAAGGTCCATCTGATGCTTCAGAGGTGCCACTCGGTCACTACTTCATCTCTGGGCTCTAATGGGTTATTGACTGCTGTTAAGATTTTTAGAACTTGAGCGTCTGATACTACAAATGTCGCCTGTAATGCCTCGCTCAAAAGGGGGCTTTGACTTGCATTGACGTAATGTTTTTCAGTCACTTTTAATGCGTAGATTGCAGTTGGTTTGAGCGTACCTTGAGGCAATAATTCTTTTTTGTTTTTTGCCCCGGTAAATGAAGCTCAGCAAAGGTCTTCAGCTGTGAGGCAGTCGTGCGCTCTCATCAGTGGTAGGAGGGATTTGTAAGGTTGGGTGATTGAGACTCGACTTCATGACATTAAAGGCCGCATGTTCCAGCTCTCCAGGCTGGACATGGCCTTGGTCTTCGTGTTACCTTTACATTGGCAGCTGTTTCTTTGATGATGCCCCTATTACTTGCCTGTTAAATTCACTGTTATTCATCTGCGGGTTTGATTTGTTCTCCATTTTAACAACCTCTCTGAAACCGAAAAGGTCGACTTGTCTTTTTTTATCTGGGTTTGCCCTCTGTTGATCTGCCAGTGAAGACCTCCCAGAAATGCCAACTAGCCCTTGTGTGATGCTGGAACCTTGTCAGCTGGCTCTAGTCCGAGTCTGGGGTTAATAGCTCCTCAGAACATCTCACAACATTCCACAACATTTTTTATTTGTCAGACAGCCAAGAGTGATTAAATGTGACAGGTGGTAAATGAACTGGCAGTGAGTGGATGTTTTGAATGCAGGTGACAAGCGTTGAGAAGTGAGAAGTATTACCTTGTAGAATTGAATTAGAACTGGAACTTGACCAGGTTGCCTGACAGTGACGTGAAAAGGAAATAATAGACAGTATCGTGTTTTGTCAGAAGCTTGGGAAAGCTATCCAAACTAGGAAGGCTTTGGAGGGATGCAGACCACCTCCAAGCAGCGCAGGTCAGAGTGTGAATTTCACACTGTGTTGTCCTACATTCATGCTTGAGAGGCGGCTGCACCACTGCTGCCTTCAAGTGTCGGAACACGTGAGACAAGCTTCTAGCAACCTAACAAACACTTACCTCCGTCAAATATTGGACATAATAATAATTTGCCACCATACCAAAGGGTAGTAATTTCTGTGATGTCGAGCCTTGTTTTCGTATTGCAAGGTACATAAAGGGAATAATGGCAGGAGTTTAGTCAGCTGCTTGTGAGGTCACTCTGCAGACAGTTACAAAAGCTTAAACTGGAATGAGAGCCAAGAGCATTTGCACGGAGGTGTGTCTGTTTGCACAGCCAAACATTATCTTTTCTGTTGATGCCATGGTTGACAATCAAGGTGGGAAAACATTGAACAAGAATAAGGGGTGAGTGAGTTCTATTCCTGTTCTGAGTTCCATTCCCGGTTAGCTGAATCACATCTGAGGTCTGAAGATTTAGTGCAGTTCACTGGGATCCTGATTCCGAGTTCTGTTTCTGTCTTAGTTTTTTGCCTTGGTTTTGTGGAAATCTGTGACTTGAGAGTGGCTTTTTTTTTAAGGATGGTAGGGTTGATGTTGGAGGTCTGTATCATGAAGCTGAGATCTTTCGCCAGATGGGTCCAGTTTCAGCTCCATAGAAGTGGTTCTTCTTCTGATGTTTAGTCCAGTGGTGGATTGTGATCGTATATTCAAATGGAAATGACTGAATGACAGCACAATCCTGTGCCCCTGTGAGGTTGCTGACAGCGCTATATCGATGTTAACTCACGAATGTTGACTCGTCTTTTGCCACTTGAGGAATCGATGCGCTCAGTCTTCTTGTTAGAGGCCCCTCCTATTCAAAATGTACGGATCCTGGTGTTATTCAGCTCATTCCAATTACCCGACTTGCTATCCATCTGGTGTCCGAGACCACAACACCGCCTCCAGCTTCACCCACTTGATTGCACTGAGCGCATAATCAATAAGGACAGTGAACTTGTTGGTTATGCTTGACACACGCTCTGTATCTCTTGATATGCGCAACAACTGTGCAAGCTCAGACACTCATTGTTTCCTGCTCTCATGCAATCTGACGCGATCTGTGCGATGCAGGTTTCATATTAGGAGCAACGCAATTGCGAATGTGGCGGATTGATATGCTTTCTTTTTCAATCCATAGTAATTACACGATAGTTACACAATTGAAGTTCTTCCTTTGAGGCATGAAATTGTTGCAAAATCTATTGATAATATACTATATTCCTCTCACATTTTGGACCGACTCATGGCTGCCACAAGCTCTGGAACTACAACTAGAACTAGAAGCCTGGGTCTATTTTCTTCGACTGCTGTCTTCGCGACCCAACCTTGATCTTGTAATCTGAATTATACAATATATACATGAGGTCGTTGATTGCACTCAAAACAATACCACAGGCATCTGCAATCTGACTAAGCAAACATATGCATTATCATATTAATGTGTTAGCCAATGTCACATTGCCATGAATGTATTTGATGATAAGCTGTTCATCTCGAGTCAGGCAGCAACGTAGCATGCCAATGACACAAAGTCTGGCTCATAGTTGTAGTGTATGTTGCAATTGCCACTGATATGGTTTGACATTTGTGGACAAATGTGGACAACATGTTGGAGAATCTGACTGTCAGAAATGTGAGTCAAGAAAAATCTAACTCCTCAATATTATGCCACATCTATGACAAAATGTCTAGCTATTTCTGAAGGTAAAGAACATTTTTCTGTGGAAAAAAAAAGGAAAGGAGATTACTGAAACGTTAATTTTGAGGAACACCTGCTGAAATATGAGCAAAGACGTTTGCCACCATAATGAAAAATGCTGCCCTCTGTTGGTGAATCGTTCATGAAACACATGCGCGTGCATTAAAAATATCCTTCAGGTGTGCAAGATGTCTATCCTGTCAAAAGGACTGTCGTCCTTCCAATTCATATTCTCAACGGGTAGCCAAGGTCCATGTTTATGTAAAATTCCCGGTCAATAAGGTGCTAATGTTCATTTGTATGTGTCATGTAATAAACCACACGTGCGTCTCGCGCCAATAGTCCTGCAGAGGATCATGTCAGAAAATCATTAGAAATAATTTAAGAGCCGCAGTGGTTTCTGGGACACAAGGGTTTTTTTTTATCTGAAGCAGTCGCTGAAGGACAATGAAGGAAACAATGAATCACTTTTGCAGAGAGTCTTTACCATTGACTACTTTGTAATGATCTCATAGAAACCCCCACACAAATGGTATTGTATCCATTTTGAATGGCAGTGATGCTACACTGAAAGGATAATTAAGAATTAGTAGAGGAAATTAATAATTAAAATGGAGTTAGGAAAGAAAGAAGGAGCTCCAAGGAAATGAACATCGCTCCTGATTTCCGCGACAAAACATAATCATCTAATGCGCCCACGTGGATCACCAACAAAGAAACAAGGCAAGTAGGAAGATTGCTTATTAATGTGCAGAAACTAGCAACAATGCCCGAAATTTATAGATGCTTCAGTACATTTTGATATCTTTGATCTGACATTTACATAAAAATTGTATTGTGAATTCTGTTATTTCACAAGCAGCCATACCGTAACGTACACCTCCAGAAGTGACTGCAACCTCAGATCATCCTTAAAGTGACCTTAAACCTTGTATAACGTAGAGTGATGTGTCGGATTCATAACAAAAGTATCATCTTCTAAATTTCCTCTCAGAAGTGGGATTCATACGCACGCGTGTTGAAGAGACTTTGACGTTACCTATTTGTTTTCCTTTTACTTATCTGGTCACAATTGTAAAATGCAGGATCAGCTGTCAGAATTATAATGAAAGTATCGTCTTCAGAAGTATCTGTCAGATGGGGGAGGAATGGTATGCTTTCTTTTACAATCATAATAATTACACAATAATTACACAATTGAAGTTCTTCCTTTGAGGCATAAAATAGTTACAAAATCTATTGATAATATACTGCATTCCTCTCACAATTTGTACCAACTCATGGCAGCCACAAGCTTGCAATACTGTACATAGGTACACTCCTGAACTGAAACTAGTGTATCTGTCAGAAGGGGGTTTGAACACATATAATCCTAGAAGATCATCACAAAAGTATCATCTCCAAAGTTTCGTAGCACCTTGTTGTGCTCAGCCATACCGAGTTTTTTTTTTTTTTTTAGGTCATGATTGTTAAAGGTTAGGTCAAAACCATCCTTTCTGTCAGAAGAGGGATTCAGACCCACACATCCAGAAGAGACTGCAACCTGAACGTGGCACCTCGGACCGCTCGGCCATCCCGACGTCATAATAGTAAAACGTAGTGTCAGACTCATAACGAAAGTATCATCAGAAATAATTCCGTATCAGACGTAGGATGCGAACCCACACCCCTGCAGGAGACTGCGATCTGAACACAGCGTCCTGGCTCTGCCATTCTGACGTTTTCCTTTGAGATTCTACTTATTGAGTCATAATTGTAAAACATGGGGTCAAATCTATAATTAACAATGTATAAATAACAAATGCATAATTATCAAAACAACCTGTCAGTAGGGGGATTGGAACCCACGGGCCCGGAGGACACTTCAACCCACCGGTTTGTTTTCATTTTACTGATTTGGTCTCTTTGGAGATAGTTCTGGCGCTTGTGTGGGAAAAATGCAGAATCGGCTCTCAGAATCGTAACGAAAGTATCATCTTGAGAAACGGAACGGAAGTATCCTCCGCACAATTTCCTGTCCAAAGTGGAATTCAAACCCATTTTACTAGGTGGGTTACAGTTGTACTATGTAGAGTCGTGTGTCACAAACATGACAAAACTATCATCTGCAAAATTCCCTATCAGAAGTTGGATTTGAACCCATGCCTCCAGAGGAGACTACAACTTGACATTACTTTTTTTTTTTTTTACTTCGTGGGTCACAGTTGTAAAATGTAGTCATGACAAAAGTACCATCTCCAAAATCCCCTATCAGAAGTGAGATTCGAACCCACGCCTCCAGAAGAGACTTACTGGGTCTCTATGGAGTTATATGATTTGAAAAACATTGCAGCACTCAAAAAAAGCCTATGCGTCTAACTTTTGCCATCCGACTTTGTCACTGATGGCGCTCTTCTCTCAGATGTGCTGCCCCCACATACCCTCACATTTTCCCTTTTGTCACTGGTTCAAAAGATTTGAGGTGCGCAACTATTGCAAAGCAGCAGAAGGAAAACACTTCAAGATGATCACTTCAAGAATCTCAAACACGAGAGCGATTTTGTGGTTGGATTCATCTTTGAAAAAAAAGGGGGTGGGGGTTAACGCACTGGTGTGATGTGATGTAATTCATCCATCTTAAAATTCAAGTGAATTTTATTTAATTTGATGTGTCACAATCAATTTCTCAGTTCTCATTGTCTTAAAAACACGGATCTTTGGACTCTGGACTGGAAATACGTCCCTCCAAAAATGTTCACTTGACTGAAGCGTGTGTTTAGAAATCTGCTGTTCAAAGAGAGGCGATGTCGCACCAAACGGACTTGATGCTGTCGTTTGTCTTGGGAGAATGACTTGCCCGTGTGTGTGTGTGCTCTCTGGGGTGTGTGTGCTCGCCCTCCCCCTCTCCGTGGTCCTGATGTGACCAGAGACGCAGGAGAGAAACCAGCCTCAGATTGATGCGCACCAGAGTGCGAGAGTGGCTGAGGAGCGGCGCTGGACGCAGACGCACACTTCTTTCTAAGGAAACCAGAGACAGAAGCCCAAGATGTCAGGGGTCGCAGGCAACGCGGACTGCGAGGAGTGTTTGTCGCCTGCACACGTGACCAACAACACGGAGGTGAATTCACATTCCAATCTGGACGATGATGAACTTCTGAGGTACATCTGGAGAGAATACTTGCACCCCAAGGAGTACGAGTGGGTGCTGATCGTCGCCTATATAGTGGTCTTCTTCGTCTCACTCGTCGGAAACTCTCTCGGTAAGTTTCTTCTGGGATGGAAATCTTCAATGGTCTGAACTTGAATGGTGCGCTGGAGACGCGCCACCAGCGGAGTGAGCTCCAGATTCATCAATGAATTGTCGCTTCACCACATGCGGTGCTGTGCGCGTTGATCAGTGGCAACGAACGATCTCGAAATTAAGTTAAATGAAAGAAGCGGAGGGAAAAAAAAACCCCACCGGAAACTTGACATAAAGTGTGCAGCCACCACACTTCATTAATATTAGGAGAAAAAATGTATTTTTTGGTCTCGAACGTTCCCCGTCAGGGAACGTCCTGTCCTGCTTTGGAGCGACGTGTACTGGCAATTCAGAAAATTGAATGTTGCGCAATGTCGCAGAGACATATCTGCAGGCATGAGTCACGTGGTGAGGAACAGGTGAGAAAAATGACCACCAAATAACTGGAGATGGATGGTCGATCGAAAAGCACGAGTGTCTCAGTTTTTCATCTCTGATATTGCTACTTTTGATATACATTATTAATAACATTATTGTTAATCTTACATTTTAATAACTCCATGGCTTCACCTGTGTAATAGCTGAAACAGGCCTTTTATTTCACTGACAGCAAACCACTCTAAATAGTACTGCTAATACTGCATACTGCTAATATTTTCAACTTTTGTCTCTCTCTCTCTCTCGCTCGCTTTAATGGCGTTTCAGATTACAATCTGGATACTCACTTATTTTGAAGGATTCAGGACAGACAACATGACTTTATCTGCATCTAAATAGATCTTTGGACACCAGTAAAACTGTGTCAAAATAAGTGTGTTTTTGGTGTGTATTCTTAAAGGACGGAGGAAAGAAAGTGCCCACTCACATTTATTTAATATACTGTGTTTCATTTTTTGCCCACTGTGTACAGTTTTTATCAGTTAAGTATGGAAAACTACGCAGGAAATTTGTGTTATTTTGTGTGTGGCTCACTGTAGACTTAACAATGGAAGCACACTGGTCAGAAAGCTCTGGATCAGCTGGAGAGTTTAAAGGAAGCGTAGCTTACGAGAGAGTCTGCAAACATAATAACCCAGTAGGTAAATCTTTTGACGAGCTCTCCTCTATCCTTCTATCACAGAAGCTGATTTATTATTATTATTATTTATTTATTTTTTGTATTGCAAAAATGTAACGTTATGTAGAAATCAGATCATCTTATTCACTCAGTCCAATGGAGACCGAGCTGAGTAAAAACATAAAAAATACAATATACTTATTTTTTCCTTTTCATATTTATTTATTGTTATTATTATTATTATTTTTATCTTTAGTTGAAGTTTGACTTCAATAGTATTTGAGTAAAGTCAATGGTATCTGAGTGTTTTTTTTTTTTTAATTATTTAATATGGTTTTTTTTTAGTTTTTTTTTTTTTACAAATCTGATCATCTTATTCACTCAGTCCAATGGAGAACGAGCTGAGTAAAAACATAAAAAAAATACAATATACTTATTTTTTCCTTTATTATTATTATTTATTTATTTATTTTCAGTTGAAGTTTAACTTCAGTAGTATTTGAGTAAAAAAAATAAAAAATATATAATATGTTTATTTTTTTCCTTTATTGTTATTTATTTATTTGTTTGTTTATAGTTGAAGTTTAACTTCAATAGTATTTGATGGTGACTGCCAAGGTGGAGCAAAAGGGTGTCAGGTTTGAATCCAGATTTTTTACATCGGGGTGACTGATCAGTGTCCTCCTTTAGACCAAATTCAATGTGACCGATATCACAATGTGACAACAAAGTTGAGACTTTTCCGCAGGCAATGATTCTCCTCGGAAAAATTCTTTACCTCCATTTGAACGACTGAATATTTTCAAAGGGTTTCAACAGTATTTTAATAGTATCTTAATAGACAAAATGTTGTGTCTCCTAGCTTCGTCAACATGTTGTTAAAAAAGTGAAAAGCTTGCTCATTGATGCAATTATTTTTGGCAAGAATTACATATATTTATATTTTGTCATGATTGTCTACTGAAACAGTGATTCAGATTTTGGAAATAATTTCCAAGAAAATACTTGAATAATTGAGTCACTCCTTTGTTTTCTTTCTTAATCGATAGCAGCCTCGGTGGATTCAAGGTTCATTTAAAATGATGTATTTGCAAAATGGCTTATTTGTGAAAGTTCATAACTACTAGTTGTAAAATATAGTTGAATGTGAACTGTTTAAGTGTATATGTGAGGTACATTTTAGGCCTTTTGACATGTTTCATTACAAACCTTTGTCTATGTGCATCTCAAAATCTCTTGACTCGTCTTTGTTTGCCATTGTGAAGGCTTTGGATCAAAAAATTCAGAGCTATCCATAAAGACATCCATCAAACATGTATATGGCAAATGAAGTTATGATGTTATGTAAAGTCTTTTTGCTCCCTGAAGTTCGGACTATGGTCACATTCATGACTCACTGGTTTGGATGATAAATAGAAATTGAATTTGTGAAGAAGAGAAGCACGTGTAGTAGGTAGGTAAAATAAATGTTTTTTTTTTCCGATCTATATCACTCTAATGTACTACTATACTTGTCACACAGGTTAGACATAAAACCATGACCTTTATTAATGTCTGGTGCTGCATGTTCTTGATATGACAGGTTGAAAATACTGATCAAGACGGTGGCTAGCAACTGCCATGGAACCCTGTCTATGTTTGACTTGCTTGTTAGCAGCTTTTGACTGGGAGATATGAAGAGTATTTCAGTCAGCCACCTCCACCTCGGCCCATCACAGCCTCACTGGTCCTCCCCTTCTCTTACCATCATCTCTGACATCCTCACTGATCCAAAACATCTGATGTGTCTCCCAACTTCTCCACTTCCGATATCTGACCATGTCCGTTCAATCACTCCGAAAGAACATCCTTCCATCGCTTTTATTCGATTTGTCTTTCTTGCCTCTAAACCATACATCATGGTTGGTCTCACTTCTGTCTTATGACACTCTCTTTTCACTCTTGATGACATCATAGATCATTCCTGACAGCCCAGTCTCTGTACTTCATGAGCTCGATGGTACTTAGAATGAACTGTAGCATGTCAAGTGAGCACGCATTACTCAGTAGTCAACTGAGTTGATATCTTTTTTTTCCTCTTTAAAGCATCAATAAATTGTTGTTTGTTTATAAGAGCTGCAACTTAATATAAGTTTTATCAGGAAAATGAACTGTAAAGTGCTTGTCTGCGTCAGAAGCGGTAAATATTCATTTCTTTAGTGAGGCACCAGTTCATTCATAAACCAAGATTAGCTCCATAAAACCAGATTTTCAAAGCTATTTCTGCATCAGTTTAAAGCATAAATCTTTTTTTTTTTAACGTACAAATAAAATGATGCACAGAACGCACTACATAGCTTTTGCATAATAGTAAATAAGCAGTGAATTGTAATCATAGTTTAGTGCGTGGAACTGATGAGATAACCATATTCATGAGGACATGAGAAGAAAGTGCTTCATCTGACCTGGAACACAATGCTATGCGTGTTCCATCCGACGCAAGAAGAGGGATCTTTGTCTCTGTTTGATGCCGATAGAGGAACAATATTTGAATTGAATCACTTGGATGTTTATTTGAATTCCCAGTCTGATGTGCTTCCAGCTCCTCGGCATAAAAGCGCCAGATAAAACCTGTTGGAGGCTAATTGCGTGACATTTCAAGATGAAGATGAGTGGTTACACTTTACTTTGCTAGTACAATCACCTGGCAGCTTCTGCTTACATATGATATATTTCCACGTTTAACATTCACTGTAGCCATCAACTGAAAATAGAGGGACACGTTTTTTATCTTAAGAGCAGGTGCTCTTAAGATAAAAAACAGCTGTTCATAGAGAAGGCAATGAATAACAATATGTATAAGCATTAGCATCAAAACGGCATGTTTATTGTGAAGAAAATAGTGGCGTCAGAAACCAAGATAAGTGTGTAATTGTCTGTTATAAATACCACCTTTAGTATTAAATTATTTTTGAATTGGCAGCACATTAGAAGTAATCTAGCCCAGAGCTGAGGAATTACATTTCCTAAAGGGCCACGTTAGAACCTGTAACTGTTGTGAGGGACCATCATCAAAAGACAAACAGCCATGACTACAAAGCATGACGGAAAAATATCCAAAATGTATATTAAGTAACAAGGACAAAATGAACCTAAAAAGATGAAATGTAAGAGGATATTAAGAAGCGCAAATATGCCATGAAACCTATTGAAATATTTTATTTTATATGCATTTAATTTGAATATAAATCAATATAACTATGGGCCTGACGTTCAAGATAAAATGGAAATTTATTTCAAAATATATTCCTTCAGTGTATTTTGAGGAACAAGAAATGCCCAATGAAAAGAAGAATATTATAGTATTCAAACAAGAACATGCTGTATTTACTGTGGAAGTGGTGGTGGTGACTAAAAGAGAAATAACCCCCCCAAAAAAGCAGAAAAATTACAAGATATCGGTTATAGTTTTAGTCTGACGTCAAAAGGGCCACAAAAATACAGGCATCGGGCCACATATTGCCCCCGGGCCACACATCTGATCTAGCCAGTGCCATAAAACATTATTTTAATGTTCATTTTAAAACAAATATAATGGAAAAATTCTGTATGGATGGCTTTAAATTACCATCCATATATCCCCCCTTAGTCTAGGCGTTCTATTTGGGAGCTCACTTTCGTTGGATTATTATCTTTATGGAACCTTCAGTCTTATTTCCATAATAGTAAATATGCACGTAAACAAACCCACGCTCTCACATTCTGACTTTGAAAAACTTCTTCAGGAATCCACCTTCTCCGACCTGGATTACTGTAGTTCTCCGCGTCGGCATCAATAAGAAATCTCACCTCCAAAGGGCCCAGAACTCTGCATTGAGGCTTCCAACTGACATCACATATCCCCAGTTTTTCAGCTTTACAGCGCTGCCTACATTTCATTACTTTGAAATCCCATCTTGAGCTGTCTCTTGAATATGGAGTAGAAGTGTAGAAGTGATTTTTTTTTTCCTTATTTATTTATTTATTTTTAACAATAGTATTTGTTGGTGACTGCGAAGGTGGAGCATAAGGGTGTCAGGTTTGAATCCAGACCTTGCTGCTGACTGCTATTTAAATCTGTGAACTTGAGAGAACAAGTGGGCACTTATACGACAGGTGGGCTGGCCAGGAACCACTGCAGCCGTAATGCGTGTGCAGCAGCGCCCCTGTCCTTGACTTGGACTCTAATTAGATCCCATTTGTGTCACGCGTGATCAGTGAGATGGCATTTGGGAAAAATGCCAGCTCGCCAGCTCAGTGAAGTGCCCTTGTGCAACGTGAACTAATCTGGATGTTGCTTTTCTCCAAGGAATGCCGCGTGTGCACCGCTGACCTTTTCACTCTGATGTCAAACTCATGTTATTGATCCACTTCCCTTTTATTGGAGACTAAAGTTCGGGTACTATTCTACAAAGGTGCAAAACCCTGCGACTCAAAGGACCATATGCGTATGCAAAATGAAGAACTCAAAAGTCGAATGAACGGCTGACATAAAGACATAAAATGTGATCATGCAGAGAAGAGTTCAATGACAGACTAGAGTTTCTCATTTGCCCTGCTTGTGACGGGCAGGGGCTGAAGCATCTGTGTTGCAGTAGATCATTCTGGAGAATCATCCTAGAAGATGAGACGTCAGCATGAAGGAACACTTTTCTCTTGATTGTGTCATGGAGACAGAGTCCACGACAGCAACAGCATGAAGCGTGATCCCCTGTAATGCGCGAAACTCCATTTCCATTTTGAATCATTGTGGATTTTAACTTGACAGCATATTCCAGCTTGACAAGGAACAGGATTAGTCTTCCTGATGTGGCAGTGCAGGTGAACAGAATGTCGATGGGCTTCTGAAGTAGGGAAAAGCAATCCAGAAAAATCTATGGGAAATGAACTCCATGAAGGCAAAATATAAGTTATTAATCCTGAGCTCAGGAAATTGAAATGTCTCACTGCATTGCGCATTCTGCCCTTTACAAGTGTTTGACTTCCCTTTTGTCATAATTGATCTGGCATTTGGTGTCTCTGGCAGGACTGCGATTTGGCTGCGCATCTTGTGAATGACAACTTGGCAGACGCCGGTGTCCTACGTCCTTGAGATCATTTTTTTCCACAAAGACAGAAATTCTTTTTTTTTTTTTTTCTTTGGACTTGTTCATTTGTTGGGCTGTTGCTACAGAGAGATGGAGACAGGCAGGTGCACAGACATTTTGGGGCAGGAACTTGGTGCATGCACTTGCATCGGAAAAACATCGGAATTGATGAGAAAGCAGTTTTGTTTTCCGCTAGAACTGACGAATGAAGGGAAATAGAAAGGGCACTTTTCTCATTCATAGAAAAGGGGCTGGTGTTTGAGTACCACTGGGCTCTATCTGTGCTGGTGCCTGGAAAGTGAGACACAATCTATGGAGTGATGATGAAACAATATGCGCATATAGTTTAGGGCTGCTAAAAAAAAAACCCGTTAGCAATACAGAACATGGACAAGTTTGTGAGAGGACTAACCTGAAACGCAAAGCAGATGACGAATCAACAAGTATGCTGACTCAAGCAAAGACGCGAACATAATACTGGCTGCTGACAGCCTGCAGTGCAACTGTATATGGAGGATGCTGAAAATAATTTCATCTCCAAAAGGGGGCGCTGCAAAAAAAGTTTTGAACCACTGCGTTATGGGGTTGTTTTACTGATAAACTGCGATAGACTGTCGTCCATTCCTACGACTGAACAAAATATTGTTTATTTTGCATCAGTCTGACCATGGCACAATAAATCACGATGGTGGCTATATTCAAGTTTTTAAATCACCTATTTAAACTAAAGCTCTTTCGATGTCGTGAAAATATTTGAATTTCAATTTTATAAGAATTTCAAGTACATTCAGAATAGTGCAAACCCTGGCCAAAATGATGAGGCTCCTTCCGTAACAAGGTCCTGAACCACAGGTTCTCTCTCATTTCAGACACTCAACAGGAAGAGCAAAAGGCAGTCAATTCTTTATCTTTAACAAAACCATTTCATAAAGGTTCCATAGACCCCAATTACTCAGCCTTTTCATGTTTGCGCAGCGTGGTCTGGTGCTGACCGCGTTTAATATTCATCGTCGGAGATAAAGGAGCAATTGGCCTCATGTTTGTCGCCATGGTTGCACTTCACTCGAAACATCTAACTGAGCAACATAAGAGTGCGTCAGCTGGTTTGAGGTATGGTCATTGTAATGAATGAGGCAGATCGGACATACCTAGCTGCAACAGAGAGGGTCTCTTTATTACTGAAAATGAGGAATCTGGTGAGATTTGTCTCCCTTGAATATCTTTTTTTTTTGAGAAAGCAGACTGGGAGTGGGTTGTTTTGAATTTGACACCCCACTGGCAAAACATTTCGTCTCAAAGGGGTGACATGAATTCAGCTGGGGAATTCGCTGATACAACTTTCACAATATTGTAAATATTCCCATCTCTTTGTGGCGGCAATGGCAGATCAGAAATACTGAACTGTTATATAAGTGTATTTTTTTTATTATTTGTTTGTTTTCTGCCATCATAAACAACATACATACATCTTCAGTTAAGTTCTGTTGAGGGTTTGGGTAGTGCTGGAACCTATAACCGCAGTCACTGGGTTAGAGTGAGGAATACACCCTGGACAGGTCGCCACACTCCATTCGACACACATGCAAATCTTGGGGCAATTTTAGAGAGTCCAGTTAACCTAGAGAGCATGTCTTTGGGCTGTGGGAGGAAACCTGAGTACCTGGAGAAAACCCATGCAGGAACAAGGAGCACAAAAGGGTCAACTGTGTCGCCATTGGACACAAAGTTGTACTTGCTTTTCTGAACTTGACATGATGAACAAAAAAGATGTACGTGTCAAGAATATATTTTTTTCATTTTAAATTGTTGTTTGTTAAAATGTAACTTTTACACTCAGTTATTTCAGCAAATCAAAATTCATTTCCTGGTGGTTGTCACATGATCACTGCATGCTTTGACTCTGCAACTTTGGTTTGATTCATTCATGATGTTGATTCCCACTATTCAGACTCAATACAGGGATCTATACATCTATACAGAATTCAGTCGTATTTGAGTAGGGCAACATGCGCTGGGCAACACTCACATTTTTTTAACTGACTGGGGTCTGAATGGGAACAAGATCTAATTAAAACACTGAGTCAGTGGTGCTAAATGACCTGCACTTCCAACCATAACATCATCGAATATTCATCGCTGATCACAACTATGTATGTGGGCTGCAAAGTGGGTATAGAAACGTAAATCATTTCAACATGAAGGAGAACCGTCGCATCCACCTATGGAACTAGGGCATTCATAGTGAACAGCAACATAGAGAGAAACTGGCCATCACAATGACTGAATACATATTTCAATATATGTGTGCTGGAGAGCGATTTGCATTACTGGGGAGTTCCCCCCATGTTCTTTGATGTAAGGTGGCAGTCAGAAAGTACATGGCTGAGCCCTGTTATTTAGTGGGGTGCTTTCAGGCGCAGGTAGAGAGGTTTGTTGTGCTCCAAATCTGCCACTTCAGATATATAATGGACTCAGAAAGACAGATGACCTGTTTTTTTGCAGTGCATCTCACAGCTAGAATATGATTCTTTATATTGCATTTTCTCTCAGACAAAAATTATATTTTTAAAGGCCAAAAAAAAAATGTTGATATATCTTAACTTGATATATATCTTGATATATATTGATGATATATATTGAATTTACAGATCAACATCAGTTCAGGGAAATTATATATATATATATATATATATATATATATATATATATATATATATATATATATATATATATATATATATATATATATATATATATATATATATATATATATATATATATATATATATATATATATATATATAAAAGGTTGGAAACGGAAAACTAAACCTGTCAGAACACAAAGTAGTCTTGACCTTTTCCCGCTGACACTGACTGGGCATTTTCTTTCAGTTTGCTTTGCAGTGTGGAAAAACCGCCACATGAGAACTGTGACCAATTATTTCATTGTGAACCTCTCTTTCGCCGATATCCTGGTGACCATCATCTGCCTCCCTGCCAGCCTCGTCGTCGACATCACAGAGACGTGGTTCTTTGGAAAAACGTTGTGCAAAGTTGTGCCCTACTTGCAGGTAAGAGCCTTTTCCCCGCTGTTGATCGAGATTCAGCCGTGTTTCCCAGCCCACTGGAGCCATGTTGCTCTGCATATTGATGCTTAACGTGGCTTGCTTACTATCCTATTAAAGGCAACCTAGTCTCTGCGTGTATTTTTCCGCCGGTGGGACTTTTTTCAATCAACTTCTCATGTTTCAAATGTAATTCAGTCGACCAAAGTGATGATTCTGGGAATATCTGCTTCATACATCCTGAAAAGGCTATACAATATCCTGCCTGCCTCAGTGGGAAATCCTGAGTTAGCCTTGTAATTTTTATGGAAAGCAAAGATAGAATATATTTTGCGATGGAGGGGAAGATTATAACAAGGTGTCCATCAGTCAAGTCTGTATTTATTTACTTAGAGTTTTTATGGTTGGCTCTCACACTTTAGAGAGGATCAATGAGTCCAAGTTTGTGTACACATTCGTGTTTCAGCAGTGAAGAGGGTGGGACTGAACAGAGCCACATAACAGAAAATAATGTGATGGATTAAATTATTGTTGGGGGTAGTGATTCATCTAGTAGAGCTACTGTACGTATGTATGTATCCATGATCCAACTACATCAATCTGTGCTCACCAAGCATATATCGATCTAAAATCGATTTAAAATATGTTGCTTCCATATTCCAAAAATACTGCAGACACAATTTAAATGTGTTTTACCGCACTTCACATCCCTCTGTACTGACTGTAGAGTTCCATGCCGACTCACGCTGGTCGACCTTCAGGGAGCATCACAAGTCATTTTGAGCGTCTTTCCTCGACACTATTGCCTCCCTTGGTCCCATCTTCATTCTAAACTCCTGATTTTGTTAAGAGGTCATCTGATCAATATATGGATATTTGACTTTCCATCCACTTTTAAGTTAATTTAAATCTCAAAAATCAGTATGGGATCTCAGGTATGTGACTATAGTCACCAGGGGATGGTGCAATTGGATCAGATTGAGGCCTGAAGCACCTACAGTAAGTGCAAATCGTGGCCCTCAAGTTTAAGCACAGTTGTTTCTAAAATGCTTTCAATCATCATGACTCATGGATGAATTCTTCCCAAAGAGCTGCAGGAGGTTTGTGAGAAGATTGAATTCTGGGAATCTTTTCTTCAGTACTTTCCTTCACTTTTTATTTCGAATACATACTCAATTCTTTGAACTCACCAAACTCTCAGAAGTTCCCACCGCAAAAGTAAAACAACAGTGCAGTCCATTCAGAGTTTGGTCCAAGAAAGGACATCAATTTGCTGACAAGAACATGTTCAGAACTGATCATGAATTCAGTCCAGTAGAAACCATCCACTTGACCTTGTGAAGCTTGTTCTTCATTTTTAATACCCTGGCGCTCAAGTTCTGTAGCAGGGTTCATTGTTTAAGGTACGAGTAGCCAGCAAGGGAACTATTTCAAACACCAGTGTGTATCTTATATCGTCGAGAGCAGTATGTACTTAAACTTTGGTCCACACAGGTGATAATCCATCTCTTTGAGCAGATTTCGTCAAACGCATTCTGGACTCAGGGAAATAAGAAGAAGGAAAGAAGACCAGCCTGTTTATATTCCACAGGAGTCAGAAGTGACTGGAGGATACGAGAGAGAGACCCATATGATTCCACACTGCCTCCCTGTCTTATTAATAATTGATTTTAAGATACTTGTTGCTTGTTTTCCATATTCAACTTATCTGTCAGACCTGCTTTAACACAAGCCTTATAACAAACCCGATGAATGTGTTTTTATCTGACTCTCCTGCGTCACCCATGTAGCACAACACTGAAAGATAACAAAACAAAACCTGTCTATAGACAGTTTGTCTCCAGCATATGTCTATATACAGTTTAACTTAATAAGGTGTTGGAGATTTGGGATCCAATGATCTAGACGTCAACATAGACAAGTATTTCATATACGCTCACAAAAATCTACAGATATCAGCTCAAGAAAAAGTCACTCTCTGACAACACAAACACTCAGAAACATTTGATTTTTCCTGAAGAAACTGTACAAGTTAATAACCTATTCATGCAACAAATGAGTGAGCAGTGGTGTTTTTTGTCATCCCTTGTCTAGTGTGTGTTTGTGTGTGTGTATGTGCTAATCCCTCTGGATTCTAACACAAGTTAATCTGCTGAGTCATTTAAAGGGCATGTTCCCCATTATTGACCCACCCATCTGTCTATCTTTAATCCCTCTTTTGTTTTAACCACCTGGCCATTCTAAGTCGACTTACCGTGGCGGACTGTTGAATGTGAAAAATTATTTAATAAAAGCATGAGTGACCACACAAACAAACGTCTTTGGGTTACAAAAACAAACCACAGTGCTTTCATGAATTGAAGCATAATGTAGTAGTAGTTGCATAAAGTAGTCCAGGTAGTTGTGGATTGACTTCTTAAAGATCAATATATAAAAATATATTCTCAGGGTTAAACCTCTCCATTCTTCTTAGCGTAAAGTTTCCTGGTTACGTATTGGCCTGACATGCATGAGCTGCACATCTGAGATTTCCCCAAGGTGGTGCAATGATATTAAGCTCAGCCGACTGTGATCTCCACTTCAGAAACTTCACCTGTTATCCCTCTAACCAATGTATACTTTGGATCTTTGCCATGTTGGACAGTCAAAGTTGCTAGAAAGTGCAGCCACAGGACTGAAGGAAAATAGTCCTCCACTTTCTGACAAGAGAGTGTTTCCGCCCTGCTATCAGCCTTTGCCATTTTCTTTGTCACATAGTCCCAGAGAGTGATGACTCCTCTGTTATGGTGATGACTTCATCCACACGGTTCGATTTCAGTCTCTTTATTCCAGATGAGTTTAGTGAAGAAGCATTGAGGCTCGTTCAGTTGCTGTTTGGCGAACTGCTGGTGGGCAGTTTTGTTTCCCTGGCGTGGTAAGGACGCTGTCATTTTCTCCCTCGTTTTGCGTCCTGAAAGACCCGGGTTTTCTGGGAAGAGGCCTGGAATTGATTTTTTGCTCTTATGCATCCCAAACACTTTCCCCTGATGAAATATTACTTTGGTCTGGCTGTTTTTTTTTTGTATCGACAGAACCAATTTTCTGCACTTCTGTGTCAAGCATGACCCCAACATTTTGAGATTCTCAAATGATTGGAGATGCTCCCATTTCACCTTCCTGCTTTTAGACCACCCTCTTTCGCGAAATTTGCAGTCAAAGTCAACATAGTCACTCCAGAGCTCTGCAGTCAGAAGCTAGGTTTTAACACCTACCCCAACAACGATGGACCATTTTACCTTGCCTGATGGCTGACTCAGAATGAAAAACATATTAAGCGTAAACATTTTTCGCCATGATATTTACAGTGCACAACTGCATTCAGCAAATCAACATTATTTGCTGGTATGAACTGTAAGACCTAAAGTAAAGCAACAAAACCTCCTTTGTAAATCCTGATTTGCATTATCTTTCCATAGAAAATAACTCACGTAGCAGTGCATTCATGTAGCTAGACCTTTAGAAGGTAGAACTGGAAGTACTTAAAGGGAACATCTATATGCGCACATCCGCCAGTTCTTTGTTGAGCTGCAGCAGGGACACTCATGCTTGTATAACCAGTGGTGAATATGAGAGAAACCATGGTTTGCCTGTCATGTGTCATCTCCAAATGGGCTAAAACAGTAAACTGCATACCTTGTTCACCTGCCTCCTGGAGGGTCCTGACCAGGGTTGTATGAGGTGATCAGCATTACAGATTGTTACTGCCCAATAATCCCACCAAAGGTCCTTGTGAGGTCCGATATTCATTTTACTGCAGGTATGTCTTTGCCTTTCTTCAACATTTCTTTGCCATTTTTGGGGGCAAAATATACAATTGCAATAATATTTTGGAATATTCTGTCAACCAGTCAAACTCTGGGTGAGTGGATAGGTGACACTGTTATTGGAGTTGTTATTGTGTGGATTGTTTTGGTGGCGAGATCAGGATTTCAGACTTTTAGTTTTTTGTTTTTACCCTCTTGTGACCCAAGAAATACTTTCTGTCTTTGGTTCCATGCCAGTGTGTGTATTCTGTTGGACAATTGTTGCATTTATATGCGACAAATTCATTACAAAAGGAGTATGATATGATTTGGGAAATCCTTGTGGCAGACAGTAGAGATGGGATTTTGCCAGAAGGCCAACAGTAATCTGGTAAGGGATTACAGTACATGCATGCATTATATTAAGGGGACGTGCACATGTTGTTTAGAGAATTGGGATTCCTGTTAAATAGGCTCTGTCAACTAAAACTTCCATGCGCTCAAGATTGACATCAATAAATCTTCCTTCCTTTGTCTCCGGTTCGTCTCTGTAGTTCTGAGATTGTTGTGTGCCACCTCAGTGAGTGACTCTCCATGTGGGTTTTCCATCAGAATACACACCAGAAATCTGTTCCCACATCTGTATCACATCCATGGTTCAATGTCATTTCCCCAGAAAGCTTTAGAGTGCTGCCTCGCAGAGCTCAACATGCATGACAAGCCGATATTGATTTTCTGTCAAGAAGAAGGTAATAATGTGGGGTTTCTCTGTCAATCCGGACAGAGCCCTCCTCGGCCTCTATTCGCTTTCACAAGATAAAAAATGGCAGTGAAGGTAGTGTAAAACCCCTGCCACGGTTCCCAAAGGAAATAAGGGCAGTGGATTATCTTGGTCATTGCAGCTCATTAAATGCAGGGCTGCAATAAAGTTATGTGTGGCGCAATATACGTTGGTAAGATACAGACATGTTGGAGGAAAAATGTTGATCCAATTCTGCCGTGAAGGCTGGTGCGGGTTTCCCCGCGTGTAAGGTTGTTTTGTTGTCTAGCTGGTGAGGGCTGACAGCTCTCCATTGTGGTGACCCTTAGTAATTATCACCAGTGGATATGGACCGGATCAATAGACGTTTAGAACTCGGAAACTGCTTAGCCTGATCAATGCTGATTCAGTCCGATATAATACCCTGGTAAATTGCTTTGTGTTGTGTTAATATCACTGGGCTGTTTTAGGTAGATGCACTGTCTATATTCACTACTTTTATTTTTTTCTATCCTGTTTTTCAGACCATCTCCGTGTCTGTGTCCGTCTTGACTCTGAGTTGCATCGCCCAGGACCGCTGGTACGCCATCTGCCATCCGCTGAAATTCAAAAGCACGGCCAAAAGGGCTCGCAAAAGCATCGTCGTCATCTGGGTGGTGTCCTGCGTCATTATGATTCCTCAAGCCATCGTGATGGAGTGCAGCAGCCTGCTGCCCGATCTCACCAACAAAACCAGCTTGTTCACTGTGTGTGATGAGCACTGGGGAGGTGAGGGAAAGAAAAATGTGTGACTTTGTTACATTCACTGAATAACAAACTAATGTATTTTGTTGCACAAACAAGCTTTTAAAAATCCACCGCTGCACACAAACTACAGGATACAGTAACCTGTGCTCCTTCTGCGATTACAGTACAGTACAAGAAGCCAATACTACCATCGTCAATGTGCCTCATGGTTATGGTGACCTTAACAGTTCCCATGATGCTTTGCAGTCCATTCAACCATTTACAGTGGTTGATCGCGACAACATGGCTCCGCCTCCACAGCCTGTCAGCTGAGCAGCGCGGCGCTGCAGGAACAGAAGAGAAGTGGGAAGAAGAACAAGTAGGAAAACACATGGACAAAAATAGTGCGTTTTAGCACTTTAATGTCGATGAAACGCCTGTGAGTTCATTGACTTTGCAATCTTTGCATCATAAACTCTCCATTGTGATTGATTGACCGGGTTGCAGAGCATCATGGGAAGTCACTGTTATTGAGCTTGCTGTTGAGGGTGATGGTGCCTCCCATGCCACTTCCTTTATTAAAGTGGACTCACAGGATGATTGAATTTGGAAAAAGTCAGAGAAATCGAAGTATTTCACACTCCGATTTTGTTCAAAGAGCTACATGTGGCAATAGGTTCCTGATCTACCACTTTATGCATCGTTCATGGAATAATGTTGTTGAAATGCTCAATGTCTAGTGTAAGTATCACATCCCAGTTTTTTCATCTGTGACATTGTGTGGCCCAGTGCAAACATGACAAAATATAACAATGTGTGTGTATCTTATAGATTTGTTCACAAGTATTCCACTAAATCAGGCACGAAAAATTCTTCTACTGACATGTTATTTACGCCTCATACAAATCCCGTTACATTTAACCACATATTCAAATTCAGCATGTGCTGCACAAGATTAGCTTCAAAGCAAATGCCCAAGAACATTGTGGATCCAAAATGTGTGAAAATAAACTACTTCTACGACTGCTATTACTGTACAACTTCTAAAATAACGTCTTGTCTCTGTACAGCGGACATTTACCCCAAAGTCTACCACACCTGCTTCTTTATTGTGACCTACTTTGCTCCTCTATGTCTGATGGTTCTGGCCTACATCCAGATTTGTCATAAACTCTGGTGCCAACAGGTATGATTTTTCACAACTTTAACTAACAATGAAGCTCATTTGTTGTCATCTTACACATTAAGTGTAGCAGCGCTCTTCATGTGCCTCCATTGACTGCAAGAATTATTTTTTGTAATGCTCCCCTTTCCGGTCTTCCAACACTAACTCTAACTTTAATTCAAGACTGCTGAATTTAGTGTTGTGATATATCCTGTAAGGATTTGGCTCCTCCCTCTGGTGTTTTCAAACATGATACTACCTTCACATGGACATGGTCCAGTGGGTCCTGCTTTGCAGCTACACCATCTTAGGGGTCTGATCCAACTGTTACTGTATATGATATCTTGATCATTACTTCCCTGTCTCTACTGCATGTTGTCCCCTCACATGGCCTGGAGCCGAGAAACTCCACCACCAAGCGTTTTTAGTGCGCACCACCATCATTTGTCTTATTCATGCTACACTCAGACACACAGATTCTAGCATAACCTCTGATGCATCTAAATCCGAGATCGGACGGCCTTTTCATTTTGTACTTGTGTGGTCAACAGATACCTGGAAGCTCCTCTGTGATGCAGAGGAAGTGGAGGTCCTTTCAGTGCTCAGCTCCGTCCCAGAGTTCGGGCGAGCCCACCAGGGTCAGAACCAGCACCGTGTGCGCTGAAGTGAAACAGGTCCGGGCGCGACGCAAGACGGCTCGCATGCTAATAGTGGTGCTCTTTGTTTTCGCACTGTGCTACCTCCCAATCAGCGTGCTCAATGTCATGAAAAGGTATTCATCTGTTGAGATTCCAGATCAATGTGGCACTTTCAGCCGTATCATTTTTAGTTAAGGACTCGATGAGTGTGACGATTGAATCCTTGTGTTTCTCTTCCATCAGAGTCTTTGGGACGTTTAAGAACACCAACGACAGAGAGACAGTGTACGCTTGGTTCACTTTCTCTCACTGGCTCATCTACGCCAACAGTGCCGCAAACCCCATTATCTACAATTTCCTCAGCGGTGAGTCTCAAATTTCTCTTCAAGTGGAATCAACTGACCTTCGTGCAATGACGCACAATGAAGTTGTTGATGCCATGAATGTCTTAAAGTTGAGAGGTATTTATTGTGGGAGAGATAATAATGTGAGATACTGTGATATACTCATCCACTTTAGTGGATCTATCTATGTAGAGCTTTTAACTTGCCACAAAAAGGAACTAACAACCAGTAAGCCACATCTTTGTTTCGCCAAAAACACCAGCTGCAGAACCCATTAGACAGCTCACTTGTACGGAGGTTACAATCAAAATCCATGTGCCCTACATATACAACCTACACCTCTCCTCTTAATTCTCTCTAGATCTTTCATATTGGTTCAGTGCCCTTCAAATATTTCCAATAAGGATGATGTCAGGGCTTTGCCATGGCCACTTCAAAACATCAACTTTGTTCTCCACTTCTATTTCTTGATTGTTTTTGCAGTCTGTTTGGGGTCATTATTTTGTTGGAAGATCCAAGGTGGTCCTAGACCAAGAAGATCTTGGAAGGTCTTGATGTACTGTTCCAGGTCCTCATGATGCCAGTTTGATGAGGTTCCTAGTCTCAGCGAATGGTACCTTTATCCAAGGTCACCTGGATGCAGAAGAGGCATTTTGGTTGTCAATTCTATGGTGAGTCGAGATGGAGCTTGTGGGCCACAGAGATGCTGCGTATATTTGGCCCAAGCCGAGGGAATCTGTCAAAGGATGCAGAGCCAGCTAAAGTGCGGTGAGGGGGGGCATAGAACAGCGGGGTTGTTTCTCAGCGAGTGGGTCCAGGAATCTCATTAAAGTGGATGGCATCTCGAGGAATAGGACGTGATGATCCTCCAAGAGAAGCTTGGTCAGGGCCTCATTGGATCTTCCAACAAAGTAATGAACCTTGAACATACTGTGCCACCAAAATAGTAAAATGAATATACTTTGGTGTTCTGAAGTGTCGCAGGGAAAGCCCTCACCTCATCCTTATTGATTTGCATCTGAGAAACTTGGAGGAACACAGCAGTAAACCAGAGGAGGCGTCTCAAGTGTGTATTTGCAACTGTTCGGTTAGGATTAGGGTCATGTGTCACTCTCAGTGGTCTTCTGTACCAACTGCAGTAGTAGCCTGATAGCAGTGTCAGGTCAGTTCTGTCAAATGCATGAAGGTGAGTTCATCATCTGTGAATGAATTAGTTATTGATATTAGGAGTCAAATGCATCTTTACCACATCTGTGGTGCAGTCACGCCTGTTGCAGACACATCCGACCTTCTCATGCAATATTCAGAAGAAGACGGAAACATTTTCAAATATGTATGATCATAAAAACAATTTCTTCCTGTCGCCCCAGGGAAGTTCAGAGGGGAGTTCAAGGCCGCCTTCTCTTGCCACTGTTGGGGTCAAGACCAAGATCGAACACAGAGGATAAGAGCCAGAACGAGCACCGACAGCCGGAAATCCCTCTCGACTCAAGTTCACACCATGGACAATGTGTCACGGATTTCGGACCAGATGCTGTAACCACTCGTTTTCTTTTTTTTCGGACTGTCTCAAGCACAGCAGGCAAGCTGAAAAATACATGGACTTTCTTTAAGAATCCTGGTGAACCAGGCTGGTATTATTTTTCAATCACATTGTTGAATGGAATTTGGTGTTTTGAATGTTAAACCCAATTTGGGCAAAGAAAAGATTTCTGAGCATGAAGGCAATGGACAGAATTGACAGTAGCGGGAAATGTGTTCTGTCAGACTTAGTGTGAAGATGATAGTATTTTACATGTGCATGTACTCATGTACTCTCCAGTGGAGTCTAAAGCTGACGTACTGAAAGCACGAGATGCTGAGCTGCGAATGTATGACGATCAAAGGTGGTTAGTTTCAGCTGGCTTTTGCTTAACATCTTCTCTGTTATGTTGTCTATACAAACGAACACTTTATAATGAACTATTCAGCACAGATCTAATGATGAAGGCAGGAAACGCTATACTCCACTCAGGGATCCACCAAAAACAACTTCTCTAACCAGAAATGGGAGTTTTCCTATGATGATGTCTCGTATCTGTTTATGTATTTATTTTCCTTTCCTTCAACATAATTTCCTGCTGCTCGCTGCAACTGTTGAACTTGTTTTATCAGTGATGCTGGGCGCTTTCCTGCGATGCTATGATGCTTTCAATTCAGAACTGGACCTCTGAAGAATAACTACTGTCTTATTTGAACCAGAACATATTTGAAACTCATCACTGATTCAGAATATCCCAGACAATTTGTTGTTAATAGCTTTAAGACATGGAAAAAAACATATCTGACTTTCTAAATGTAACAGCTTCAAACTATTGTGTTTTGATCTCAGATGGGAAACAAAAAATCTTTGAACCAAAAGGATGTGATCGGCTTTCAAGTTGCATGAAAAATATTCTTTTTTCTGTCGCTTCAGAGCTTCAATACATTGGTGTTAATTTCAATGTTTCATCACAGCAAGTCTCACTCCAAGAGCTGATGGCCTGTGGATCAGCATTCGTTTCTTTCCGAAAATCTGCCTGAAGGGCCTGTTGAGTGTAAACAGTTGTGCGACACAATCACTTTTTTTTTTTTTAAGAGTGAAATTAGTTTCATTTTCCAGAACGTCATTGTCATCTACATGAACTTGTAGGATGTACGTAAATAATATCAATGAATTTTCGTTTGTCAAAAAGATGAAGATCTATGATTTAAATTTGTAACAAGGAGTTTCCTGAAGATCACATGTCTAGGAAGCACGTTTTCATTCTGTGACTTTCGCCTAATGTCATTGGAGCACATTTAAAGATGGCCCGTGACTGACAGATGGTCTTCAATGAGTTTTTTAGTTAGCCGTGCTCACGCTGCTGCATTCAAGTGGTGGCAGCACATGTGAGTTCCTGAGAAGCCTCTGGTGAGCGTATTATTACCTCTACTGTGGAATGTACAACAACTTTGACTGGTTTGATTGTCTGTACTCTGTAAAATCTTTGTTTAGTTTTTTTCTTGTTTTTTTTTGGCAAATTGTATTGAAATCTAAGTCTTAATGTTTTAAGTTTAGTCACTAACTGGCAGGGAGAAAAACATTCCCCTTGGCAAAAAAAAAAAACAAAAATAAATAAAACAAAATAAAAGTATATGTGTGTGTATATATATATATATATATATATATATATATATATATATATATATATATATATATATATATATATATATATATATATATATATATATATATATATTAAAACGGAGTGTCCACAATTGCACATCCACATCAAATGCACTTTTGTCAATAGTAATTTTTCTTTTTTCTATTTATCTATTTTACATTAGAGGACAGAAAAGGGTCATGAACTGAACTGCTGAATGAAGTAGAATGCACACTTTTTTTCTGATCAGTTTTACTGTTTAAAAAAAAAAAAAGAAAAAATCAGCCTGTTTTAAGAACATCCATGAAACAGGATTATTGGATTGCCGTCTTGTTTTTATTTCATAATTTAGTGTTGTACTGTAAATGCCCACAGTCTTATTGATATTCTTTTAAAAAGTATTTTAAAAATATTCTATTGAAAATGAATTGAAATTATTTATGAGATTGTGTCAATGACTGTCGTCTCTCTGATGTGCTGAATTAAAGCCGCAGGTTTTGTCATAAAACATTTGTTGTCACGTGCTTCCTGGATTATCATCATTTATCATTGTTTTAATAATATGGAAAGAATGCCGCAAACCTATGTGCTCTGTGATTTCATGCTTTTCTTCTGGGCCGTCTGATTTCCTCCCATAGTCCAGAAACGTACTGACGTTCCTTGAAGATTTCAAATTGTCCGTAGGTGTGAGCGTGGACTGCAGGTCTGTTGATGCCCTGCAATGGACCGGTGTCTTCTGCCCATCACTCTGAGTCGCTGGGATCAACGCCAATTCGCCAATATTCAATAAGAAGAAAATGAATGGATGAAATGTTAATTCCCACTTTAACATTCAAAGCCGTGGAGTTGATTCAGCCACACGAATCCGCCAGTGTGCACTAGAATAATGTGGTCCAGCTGGAGCTCCGCTGTTGTCAGGGGCAGCAAAAGAGGCTCATTTTCCCCGTCTATATAGCATCAGTCCTCTAAATCTGTCCTGACCTTTCGTTTCTTATCACAACACTTTTTATTTCAGTAGTTGGATTGTGGCGGCCACTGGCCCTGTTATTGAAATATTGCACTTCACCATTCATCTTCCAGTCAGGTGAAATAAGTGTGGCTCCATGTTTGAAGGGTACAAATATGACTTCTATAAAACGTCATGTAGTCAGCAATTCTTGTGGCTGGTTGAAAATGTTCTCTGTCGATGACATCAGTAGGCAGTTTAAAGCTTTCATGATCGTCTCTGAGGTGCAGCCTCCAGTAAATCTGTTATATCCAGTTAGATGTGGGCGTGGCTCCCTGGTAGAGACAGGAACCTTTGCTCCAGCTGCTCAGTTGGACTCTCCATCCTCCGCCATCATGCCACAGACGCACCTTCAGACTCTTGTCATGCTTGGTGAGTTTCGATTAACTTCTATTTTTGCCTATTTATTTAGGGCTTTTTATGCTCTTACTGAATCTATGTAAATGAAATATATATATATTAAATAATTAATACATACAATATATAAATGAATGTATGTAAACTATTACAAAAAAGAAAAAGAAATCATTAAATGACATACAGTAATATAATATATTATTATATTGCGTTAAATTTGTTTCAGATGTTTTTTTAAAAAATATATATTTTATTATTTATTTTGTATCCTTTTATGGTGAATTGTCAAAGGTTTGCTTCATCATTTCAAGCTTTCTTTTTTTTATGTTCAAAAAAATAAAATAAAATCTGGTGCCACCTTGAGGATCTAAAGAACATCTAAGTATAAGAAATATTACACGTTCTTATCACTATAGTCACCAAATTATTGCTATTAATTATTGACGGTAATTTTATATGACAATACTTTTCTATTTCATACACTTGCTTGGGTGAATGGTTGTTTTGAAGAAACGAATAGGTAGAAGGCCAGAAGAAATGTGGATGAATGAAATGGCACCACCGACACTGACAGTGAAAAACTTCATTGCTGCTGGAGAAAACATATCTCTAACATTAAGACCTTTTTGTCTGACATCAACATTTTTTGTGGCTGATTTTCTTCCAGGATTGGTTGTTTCCAACCTCCTGGCGGACTCAGCTCCTCCTGACTGCCTTGCTTCTACACACGTCTGCAGGTCACTGTTGTGCAGAAGTGAGCACACATTTCACAGCCAGGTCTGCGAAGGTAAAATCTGTTTGATATTTTTAGTCTCCAAAAGAACAATTGTTATCCTCCTACATCTGTCGCTGAGCTCGCCTCTGTCTGCTACTTAATCGTGTTCCACTACACAGAGAAGCGGCTGAAACGCAATAACTTGGGCAATAGCCGTGAGCCAAGACTGAAATAAACATAATGACAGATGAACGACTACCTGAGGTTATATATACCTGAGGGTTTACACAAGTATATGGGTGGTGGTCTAGCTAACACTGCAGCCTCCACCTGCTGCTTGGGTTGAAAATATTCTCTCTTGTGTGTGTAATTCAAGATGGAGGATGCCAGATAAAGGACTCAATGATCTGTAACATGACCATCAAAACGGTGCTGGACCAATTTCCTTCACTCCGGGCGTGTTTGTGTGTGGAGGAGCAGGAGGAGGAGCTTTGTGGCTCGGTACATGACCTGGCCACACAATGCCTTCCACAGCCAGGTGCAGTATTGTCGTTGCTCCCTCAGGTAAAGGACTTATTGGGTAAATTCGGATTATGTTTACCTAGGCCCCTGTTTTTCTCTTTGGAACGACGGAAAACAATGGAGGACCTTCTATTTGCTTTGAAATTACAGGTGCAAATGATATGAATTTAGAAGTCCCATGATATTGAAGTCAAATATTTGACCAATGTTGCATGAGAATTACTTTTTAATAGCAAATAACAGTGTGAGCAGGGAAAAAAAATGTTGCCTCTAATTTTATAGTAGGGTAGGAAAACGAAAAGTAGCAGGTGTTGAACTGAGTGTGACAAGCAAGGCTACCTGAAAAACAGGAGCAACTCTTACAACGTTTCAAAAGATTTTGCAGTGACTATAGTGAAGCTTGTCAAATGCGCAACTTCAAGTTGAAGGCGAGTCGAGTTTTTAAACCTGATGCGGCTCAAACTTTTCCACAGACCTTCAGGACAGAACAATGGAGTGATCCCCATTGGACCCGCGACGCCAAAAAGTCTGTCTACATCGCAGGGCTAACAGCTAACATGACGTCCCACTTCAAAACTATTGACACTCGAGGACTATCAAAATTTGCTTCCTGGTTTAAAAGTTGGGTAAAAAGAAAATGCAGAACAAAATAAATGTGCTCCAAAATGTGATAAAGATCAATTGTGAGTGCACATTCCCAACTTGATTAAAACCATATAAAAGAGATCAAATCGAAACAGTTATTTTAAAATGAATACATTCATACATCATGATATATTTTTTCCATGTTCCCCACCCCTTTCTGCAAACAATTTTAAACAGATATATTTTCTGCATACATTATACGTTCATACAATATATTTATATATCATTATACAGTATAATTTGTTTTTGCAAAGAGCATGCCAAAGTAGCTGAGCGTCAGTAGTTACAATTTTTCACAAATTTTCTACAGGACTAAACACAATTGTGCTTTCGACAAGGCTCCTTTGGTGGTGTGCCGCCGGATTTTTTTCAATGAACGGAGAGTGCCGTGGCTTAAAAAAGGATGAAAGACGCTGTCATTGTTTAATATCATGGCTAAACTGTCATTTAAAAATAAAATAAAATTCACTTCCAATTGTTCTGTAATAGTGTAGGTGGAGGGCGGGAGCCTTTCCCTCCTTCTCAGGGGAGCAGGTGTGAGACACCAGCCCCAGTGCCATGCGCACATTTCCTATGTACAAAGACAGAAAGCTTGCCAGTGTTGTGCTTGATTTTGCGTCTTTTCATATGAAGTATAGTATCTACATTTTCAAAAGTTACAGGGTGGTTAGATTATAGAACAGAAACCTTGTTTTTGCGGATCAGTTTGACACCCCTGACTAAAAGACTCACAGATAGCAAATTACATTCTCACGATAGCAACGTCTGTGAGATGCTCACATCAGATCACGTGTCTTATTTTGCTTTGTCATGTTATCACGTCTATTGGTCGCTGCAATTATGAGTTACTCTTCTCTTTTCTATTAAAAGTGGATACAAATACTGACGTAGCATTATAAAGCACCACACCAGAATTGAACCCACAACCTTCTTGCTGTTTTAATATTATTTATCATATAATCATACTCATGTGTTTGTGTTTTTTTTTATTACTATATTGAGGATGGTCATTGTTAAAACAACAATAGAACTTGGTTGCTGGAGGAGACTGAATTTCACTCTGTTCAAATAGACTCAAAGCACTGATCTAATTCTTTATTTGCACAGCCGCACAGGTGAAGAGGAGCACAAAAGCAGGCTGGGGAGAAAGCGACTTAAAAGACAATGGTAATGCCCATGTCATTGTTATCGGTTCAGTCAAACAAGCTGACACACTGCGTGTTTATTCTCAGCATACGGTTCAAGTGGAACGTGCTCGGATCAGGTGCGCGCTTGTGTCAGTGATTCTGTTTGCAACAGACATCTGGCTCCGGTTCTCCTGGCCTGCGCTGCGGATCACTGTGTTCCTGATCAATGCCGGGGAGCCACACAAGACTTCTATGCCCAGATGCCGATCGGTGTTGCAGAAATGTTGGCCATGTGTGACTGCAACTCCTCGGATCAAAGCTGCATGCTGATGAAATGGATGCTGCATAGCGGAGCCTGTGGTCAGGAGACAGAGTTGTGTTTGGAGACAGTGAACCAGTGTGTGACGGACAGCGAGTGCAGGCAAGTGATAAACAATCAATTATTGAGAACTATTTTCTTTTAACCCTATTGTATGTGAAAGTGGTTAATATGGTAAAACACTATTTTCCCATCATCCACTGAGCCACAGATCGCAGGTCTCTGGGCTGCAACTCAGCAGAGAAGAAGCCTGAGAGGCTCAGACTTCTCCTTCCCTTTCATCCGCCTTTCATGGGGCGACAGCAGCACATAAACTATGGATATACATACATCCTTGGAAAAGCCAAACAGGAAGAAGACCAAAAAAATTGATTAATAGACAAAGAGAAAGCTTGCCCAAGGGAGTGGACTGTACTTCAGAGCAGGCAGTGGTTGACCTCTTTTGTAACCTGGTGTGTGTGTGTGCAGATGCTTTCCCATGGATGACCAGGGTTTAGTTGTCTTTGGCAAATGGCGTAATATACACTGGCTATTTTCAAGTGGACCTCTCAGAATTCAACTGAATCAAATGTTTCCCTTCACACGGAATGTCCAAAAAAAGAGATGAGGATGGGATGAGGGTGCAGGGGTGGCGATCGTACGATCTCATTGTTGCCGTACTTACCTCATGCTGTTGAATGGTGGGCACTGGAGGTGTGGTATATGCCATCTTCGCACTGACATGCGCTGTATTCCAAGATGGGGACCTTAAGGAGCACCACCCCACACAGTCCATTGAACCACTGCCTACAGCACCAGAATACTCACAGGGGATTCTCAGGAAGAAACAGTGCAAGGCCCTGATGGAAAGCAAAGGTAGAATCAAGGTATAGGGTCAGGTCGATACAGTTAAGTTCACACTGGCATGGCCGCATGCCATTCCTGAATGTCATTTTGAATTGGCCAGCGTGTTCCAATGGAGTAAAAAAAATACTGGTTTGGAAGCTAAAAAATTATGTCACGTTAATAAAATAAGCAGGATAGTCTGATTAATGTACAGGCTACCATACGCCTGTCGACACACACTTGTTTCATGCCAAAGTGCCTTTGAGGTAACCGTCTTCTGTCTACTCATCAATAAAGTCTTCACACATTTGATTGCTGGATAACTTTGGACATATTCAGGATATCTGACTGAATAGCTAAGGTTCACCGCCTGCGCTTTCACACTACGGGTTCTGTCTCGAGACATAGCTCTTTCGGCTCAGAAGTCCGAGATGCCAACTCAAGCGAGTCGGGTTTTGGCCACGGACTTGATCTCTGCTGGAGACCTGCACTCAGCGGGTGGTGGACTTCCCGCCTCAGGCGACTCGGTGCTAGATGCCGGAAACTACGTGTATAGTGCAACTGCACACAAACCTGATAAATGCCGGGCAGTAAAGGGTCGGATCGCTGTCTTGGTGGGCAACATCGTTCAAAAACAACTTCTCAAACTCCCAGAACACTGAGGTGTGCAGCTGGGAGCTGCAGGAAAATTGCGCTCGGCAACGGGGACAGAAGGGCAGCGCAGCGGTCCGGGACTCGCAATGTGTGCGAATGTTTGATAACTCACGCGTTTTCACCTTTATTAGGCTGATAAACACTTTTGTTTTGTTAACAGACAGATTTGCTTCAATGAATAATGCTGCAGACTGCATGAAGAGGACTGCGAGGAGGAAAGATGCACCTTGCTTTTTCCCACTTTAGTCCTGCTTAACCTTGTTTGAACTGAGGCTAGTTCATAGAAAGAATGAAGCTTCTGAGAATCCAGAATAAAGTGAGTCGCAGTATTCAGAGAGGCGAACTGCATTTAAACAGCCAGTCATTCTGTTTCCAGTCAGGAAGAATGTAGTGAAGGTTGGAAATAGTTTAGAGCCTTATTCACTCTCACCCGGGGGAGCCTTTGATCATTCGAGGGGCTTTACAGGGCTTGCCTCTCAGGCAGGTCTTTCACATTCGAATTAGAATTCACTCATAGAAGCCACTTGGAAAGATTTAAATGACACTGAACATGGGCTTGAACTATTTTTAAGTCACTCTATGAGTTATGAAAAGGCATGTTATGGTGGAGAGATAGTGTAACTAACTGAAAGGTTCATGCTTCAAAATGATCAATAAAAGTTGCATTCGTTTCTTACTTTTTGCCAAATGAGGTCAACAGAACAGTGAAGATTTTTTTTAGCCATGAGACACAGAAATATTACATCATTGAATCAAACAGTTTGTCCAAACAGATTCTATCTGTGTCCCCAGAGGTCTGTTTGTGAATTTCCAATCCAAATGCTGGCATGAAGAGGATCGTCACTGCACTGACGGCGAGCTGGGTCAAGACTGCTTCACTCACTTGGATCAAGGTCTCATTCTTGGGAGTGACAGCGCGTGCATAGAGGCCTACATCGCCACGTTAGGAACCCCACTTCATCACCCTTGTTCATGCGAGCAGTTGCAAGGGGAGGATTTGTTGTCATGCAGCATGATTCTGCACATTTTTCATGACAGATCACACTTCAGTGAGTTTTGAACTCCTTCTTTATCAAGGTCATCTATTTCATTATTTCTATTATTTATTTTTTCTGTTTGCCTTTCTTCAGTCAACCCTTTGACAGAAAGCATTTCTAGTGAACCTCCAGCAGCAGATGAACCAGAAGAGCAAACATGTATGATTGTTTCTGAAACAACTTCTCCAGCAATTTTGTTTTCCAAACATGACCACAGGGTTATTTATCTTTCTCTTCCAGATTATGTTCTGTACACTTGTGCGGCTGTGTTTCCTGTTATTCTCTGTCTTCTGATCCTTGCTGTGACGACCAAACTGTGGTGGGTATCACCGAACCAGTCAAGTATTTGTCAAAATTTTTGAAATATTTTCATCTCTCTTGCAGTATGCGAAGAAAGAAGAAGAGATTTCATCCTCCTCAGAAAAGCAACTGTGTTCTCGTACTGTAAAATCATTTGAATCTCTCTGGTAGATACCCATCTTCATGCTCTCTCTGTTTTCTCTGGTGAATATAAATGGAACTATTGATCGTACCATGGTGGTCGATCTTTTCATGAAGACTTTTATTTGGGAAACTGAAGGTAAGCCACAGTAAAAAAAATATGCTTGTTGCTTGAAACACAAACACAACCGGAAATAAACACATAGTAATAAGAAGCCTCTATATAATTATGTGTAACTGTTGTTCTTGTTTGTGCTCTAGAATCATTTGAAATGGCTGGATTTGTGTTACCTCGTTCACCGGATTGTTAAGATGAGCTGAGTTTATAACACCTACGTCATCCATCCTGTCTATAACGTGTTACTTCCACCCCACTATGATCATAAACACACGGACACAGAGAGAGTTCAAGTGCTTTATCGCTGCAGACCAAACACTTCAGGGCTCAAACTCCACTTAAGTTTTGCTCACGTGTTTTGATGTGTCTCCTTGATACATTTGCTGCACAACTAGTGAGCACAATAAAGTTCATACCTTCAGCTTGTGACAGTAATATATTGGGGGCCAAATTGTTACAGTGATTGAGACCCTGCGTTATCACAGATGCAGTTATTCTAGTATCTACAATCCTCCGCAGCGATCCTGAGCAGCAGTTAGCAGACAGCGCTAACATGTTAGCACAGCGTCAGCAATTCTGTCATAGATGGCGTAAAACTCAACTAAAAAAAAATAAGGCTTTTTTCAAGCCCCACTCTCTCACATTCGACTTGCCTTTATAGCAAAGTGATGTAATTTGTATGTATATCATGAATGCAGTTGCGAACACTGTGGAGTGACAGTGGGCTGCCATACGCTGGCCTGAGCTACGTGAATTCGCAATGTGTCCATGCGTTTGATCGGCCGCTCTGTCTAGCAGGCGACGAACTTGAACTGACATTGCATCTTGCTGTCATCATAATGCAGAAAAAAAATTGCAAAATTTCGAGATTGATCATTGTCAAAAATATATATATAAATATATTTGAAAATCTATTTTTCCTCAGCCCGACTAAATTTTGTGTGGCTGCCGCAAACGCGCAGCCATTGGAGCAACGACTGTCTTGTTATATTACTTTGTTTTTGTTTGTTTTACTACACTTGAAAACCATCTCTTTAATTTTTATTTATTTATTTTATTGATTTCTCTTGATCTTTTCAAGCCACAACCAAGGAAGATAAACCATACAGCAGTCCGGATATTTTCAATGCCGTCCTTCAGAAGTTTTGGGGACGTTCATTGGAGAAGTTTAGAACCACCAGATGTCAATGTTGTGCAACGCAACTCATGTACTGTATATGACGTTTCAAACCATGCTTGGTTTCAGGGTACTACTTAAAAGTTAAGAAGACAGATCTTTGCTGGTGTCGAAGAAAAGGAGAAAAACACCAAGACATTGTCATTCTACATCTTTACTCTCTCTACAGTTATACAGTCATACAGCTCATGTTGTCTTACAGTGATTGACAAGGTTGTACACCAGTTAATAATATCAATATTTCATTCTGAATTTACTATTTGTGTGTATTAAGGAAGCGGCAGTAGACACTTTCAGGCAGGCGGAAGAAAATATGTTCTTTCCAGCAACGCACTGAGGTAATAAGGTACAACAAACATCTCTGTTGAGATTGGACTTCACCTCTGCTCTGCGTCTTCTCGAGCACTGCACAAGAGTAAAACAGAGGAGAGCTGAGGTGCACTGGCGGCAAATAAATAAACAATGGCATATAAAAAATATTCCGTTTTATTAAATCATGGCGTTTTCTCTTTTGTCGTTGCATTGAATATCTATGAGTCTGGAATTTACATGTTGAAAAACAAGATTCATCTTTTTATTTTATTTTATTTTAACACCTTGCACCAAGTCAAAAAAAAAGCTTTTACATTTCAATGTTAGGTTAATTTAAAAAAGCATGTTTCCAGGATGTTTCTTTAAAGGATTGTGAAAAAAAAAAATGGAATCAGGCACTAGAGTAATAGGGAGAGATCAAGGAAGGTGAAGAAGAGAGTGCAGGCAGGGTGGGACAGATGGAGGAGGCTTTGGGAGTGGTTAAGAACTTCAGAAATTAGCATAATCTTTGGACTATAAGCCACTCCTTTTTTTTCTTGTGTTCTTTATGTAAGGAACAAGATTTATTTTCCTTTGTGAAATAGCATGGGTGTGGCAAATATTCTGGTGCGCTCTTGTTTTTGGAAACCGGAGGCCTCAGACCGAAATTTCGTTGCCATGATATAGGGATATGTTTTTGTGCAATGACAATAAAGAAAGTCTATGTCTAAGTCTAGTCCGGAATTTACGGGAGTTTATTAGACAAAGTTTTTTTGAAGCATGGGGAGGCAACGTTGGAAATGTAGGTCCATAGAAGTGGTCAGGGTGGAGGATAGATGCAGCGACAAGGGACGCCAATGGTCGCATTGATGAGAAGCGTTGAAAAAGAAGAGGGTAAAAAAAAAGTCACCATTACTAACTAGCTCTTACTTCATAACTCTCTTAAGGTTCCAGCAAGCCACTGAGATCCACTGACTTTCCTCAGTGATAAGAAGGTATAAGGAATTAAAGCAGTGTTTGGCAAGTTGCTGATGTATTCATGAATTCTCCCCAGGGTCTTGGTCACAATCAACAGCCTCTAGTGGATTCGAGCGGCCAACGTTCTGTCTGACATTGTCGAAAAAAAATGAAATCACAATAAGGTGGTTCATTAATCCTGCAGATATTCCACAGTTTGAAAGGGCCAATAAAAGAAGCGGAAAAGGAAAATTCCCGTGGAATAGGGGAACGTTGATGGTGATGAATGCAGAGCAGCATAATAGACAGAGGAAGCACTTGTCAACAGAGCACAGGATCTCATTATCTCTCACAAAGTTGAGCACTCCAGTGTCCTGTTTCTCGCTCGAGCGACTTTGGAGCTTGTCTGGCGTCTTAAAGCGTTGCAGATGAAGTCGCCAGCCTCAATGACTCGAGACAGATCCACCCCCTATACAACGAACATGGAAAACAAATCACTGAAGGGTTAGACGTGTTAAATTTGATGCTCTCATCACTCTTCTTAAAACCATAACCTCAAAGCCTGAATCATAATTATGTTATGTAAATCATTAGTAGTAGTTTTTGAAAAGTGCATGAATGCCTCGTACTCCATTATGCACCGCAACAGTTGAAACTCAAATAATAATTGTAATAATAATAATAATAAAGTATTAGTAATATTTCAAATCCTGTCTCTCATTGGCCACGCGTGTAGTTCATTTTTCAAATGGTAGTGACAGCCTTTCAACAGCAGGGGTAGAGATTGTTAAATAAATTGTACCTCAGAGTTAATGCAGGGACATGTATACACAACACGCTGGTTGTTATGTGTTCAAATAAACATTCGGCAGTCAGTCCGTGTAAGTAACAATGTGTTTGCGTATATTGGCTTAAAAGACTCGTAGAAGCCGTGCTCTGAAATTCAAACCACAAGCGCTCCTTTAAAAATAGACTTACCGTTTCAATGCCCATGCCGTGGAGCATGTAGAGCACATCCTCTGTTGAAACATTGCCAGACGAACCCTGAGCGTACGGGCAACCTCCCAACCCAGCAACTGCAGAATCCACCACACGGACCCCCATCTGCCAGGACACACAGCAGAGCACAGATACTGAACTTCTCCTCAGGTACTACTCCGAACAAAGGACCTTGTGAGACAGCTTGTCCGGTGTCACGCTCACCGCCAACACTGAGGTTCTGTCTTGTGGTCTTGTGTCGTATATGAGTAGGCAAAGAAAGTCCCACAGCATTGCTTAGTCATCTTCTTTGTCAGAATAAATCACGGGTTCCGCATAATAACAGCCTTGTTCTTATAGCAAAGAACCTTGCAGCTAAATAGAATGTCTCATATGTTTGTGATTCTCTCCTCGGCTAATGTTTATACAGCAGTAGTCTGTCCTCCACCCTGGGGATTCACACTGAAGCCACATAGGTATTTTTTCTTGGAGTAAAAGCGTTACACTGTAATAACACTGGTAAAATTGGAAAATTGATATTCCTCAAATTTTGACAAATATATTGACACATTTGACAATGCTAAGGTCTCAATCCAAGATGCAGACCAGATATAGCGATGTTATCTACTGAGGCCTAGGAACATCTTGAATCAGTAAAAGGGAGGTTAAGAATTTCCACCTTAACTGGAGTCATCAAGGACGTTTTTGAGCCTGGTCAGAGGTCAACTGACTGGTGACTGTGGTGCAGCCCCCATAAAACAGTTGTGAACATCATGAATTTCTGGAGCGTTCCAGCCACTCGCACCTCGAACGTACCTAACCATCTGGTACCTTCACCATAGAGTCTTTGGAGTCATGAGACTGACAACACTCTACCATTCTGTGTGAGATCAAGCTACATCACATCGGGTTTATAAACAACTGGGAGTTGTGTGGAGTGTTTGTGGGAAGAGATGATCCACGCTTCAGCATACTGTAGATGTACAGTGTATAGAAAGAATGTGACCGAATCAATCTTCTCATGTTGGTAGATTGGCCACACGTTCTAATTGTTCATGACTTAATATCATCATATCCTCGACCTCTAACTTCAGAAAAAAATTAGGTGAAGCTGGATTTTTATTTCCAACAGCACACCAGACAGCCGTAAGTGCAATGCACTCCTCTCACCCAAGACCAGTCGTGGGACATGAAGCAGATTTCTGAGCTCAGTCAGTAGGTTACTTGCTGCCCTCCACAACCTCTGTATCTCCTCAACTTACAGGAATAAAGACCCTGCAGTGTGCCTACAGAATTGTACAAGGCAAGAGGCATCGGCAAAGTGACCGTCACCAGAAGTATCTGGAGTGATTCCAATATTGTCTGTTCTCTATTGTTAATGCTCAAATCCATATATAATACAAGGTCATGTAATCTGACTGGGAATGGTGAGTGGAGACTGATAGTGACAGCAACAAAGGTAAAGGTCATGCTATTGCTGGGTAACTCAGTCTTTATTAAAGTCTAGAGCGCCGATAAGACCCGTTGCTTTATGATGCACACAATGTCAAGGATCTGAGGACTCAAAGATACTATGGCAACAACTAATGTTGCAATATGACGGATAAATCAGTCAAGTGCTTCCCACCAACACTTGGATGTTGTACAACTCTTATGAGAGGGCTCATTGAAACATGTTTATTTATTTATAGTCATTCAGCGCCAAGGCTAGTAACCAACCAGTATCTTAAGCAATCTCAAGAAGGTTGACAAGTCTTTTTTTTAATTCACACTGTACCAAACATTAAAATGCACCTCAGATGCCCTTTGATTTTGTAAATGCCTCAGCTTTTAAATCGTCATTAAAGTTGCACTAAAGCTAGCTTAAATGGGGTTGTGGTTCTCTTTTTCAAACCCAGCGAGTTTTACATCGGCACAACTAAGGTATATGGATTTTTACAGGCTAAAGTCCTTCATGTTGCCATAATATTGAGCCTTGACCCATCCAACCCATGAAATCACATGCGTTTTATTGACCTCAAAGCGCTCAAAATGTGTTGTTTTTGCCCGCGTGTGCGCAGCTCCGGCAACAGAGCCGATCTACTGGAGGACCGGACACGAGAAGCAGCAGCTGAGACCGGCGGTGGCGTCAGAACTTTGGACACCCGGGCGAAAACAGCACATTTTTAGCGCCTTAATGTAAATAAAAGCTGTGAGGAGGTCATGATTCAAGTTCAGTTCCCACTGAACTTCTGATGCGATGGCGGGTGCATGTGACCTCGGAACATCCTTTTTTTCCTTTTCTTTGTAGACAAATGATACTATTTACAGAGGGGGAGGAGAGTTGGGGAAGCAGTACTCTAACCAAACACCATGGCAGGTCTCATTGATGACCTGCATGCACTCTCCTCATCACCTCATTTAAGCTCTTTTTTTCACTTATTATGACAGGTCCCAACGACTGGAACTCATCTGTTTTCACTTTTCCTGGTCCCTCATCTTCAGAGGCCCTCCTGCCTCTCCGTCATTAACACGCATGTATTGTCTCTTGGTTCAACTGAGCCTCCTTCCTGTTCTCTCCACAGTCTCCTTCCACTCATCTTTACTCACTGCAGAGGACTGTATCGTCAGCAAATGTCATAGTCTATGGCGACCTGACCTTGTATCTCAGCTCAGAGGTGAGATCTGATCCCCTAATGAACTGTTCTGTCCTCACACATGTCCTGCACAATTGGGTGCCACTCATTCTCTCTAGTACCTCTGACAGTCTTTCCCTAGCTCTACAGTACCAAGAGTCCAACTCCGTCTGACCTCAGTGGTGGAATATCTGGGCATGAAATCTCTGCTCTCTGATGCTGACTTCTCATCGAAGCTTGGACTCAAAGACTTTATCTTTGCCTTAAATATTTTCTCAGTGTGATTCATTCTGTTGCAGCAAAATTTAAATGTTAGGAGATCTTTTGCTTGAACAGAATTAAAATAATCTGGGTGACATTTGGACAGAAAGGACTCCTTCCCTGTGGAGAAGGCTCAAGTTCGCAAAATTAAAAGACAAGAACTTACTTCTTCCACGAGATGTGGGAGCCAGCCATAATTGCTGTTTGTGTTGGCAGGGCAAAGAGAGGAGGTGGGGTAGAAAAAGGAGATCTGCTATGGAGTGTGCAGCGCACGAGATTTCCAGACCTTGGTCTAAGCCAGAGCAGGATATTGTACCAGGCAGAATTTTTTAGTTGTATAAACACAGAGTTGTAATCTACCATGCCAATCCTCTCGCTTTCAGCCGCTAAGCGTGTAAGGCCAGGGGTCCGACGCGTACTGTTACCACCAGGAACAAAATAAACCCTTCAGCAGCGTGCTGTGTTTCTCTGGACGCTAATCGAGCAGGAATTGGTGGTCAGTGGTTTGAGCTCGCCAGTTCACACTGCCCAGAAACCAGATGTGCGTTAAGTGTAAAAGCCACATTCACTGAGCTGTGGCTCCACGAAAACAATACCTTCCTCTGTAAAGACACGGGACACCTGCTAGATTGCTGATGGGTTTGTTGACGTTTAACAAAACTGAAGACAGACACCTTCCCACTCTGGTTCATAAGACTGCGTCATATTCTGAGAAAAAAATACATCAATTGGCATATGTACAATGAAACTAGTGAGTTGAAATAAGATACGCCACATCTTTCATACTGTGCGTAACTAGCTTTCTATGAGAGACGGGCTTTTGAAATATACCTTTCATAATGGCTTCAAGTCTTACGTAACAACATACTCATCCATATAAAAGTTTTACCTTTATTGCTAGTCAGGTAAACATTTTTCCTCAGCAACTGTTGTTGTTTACATCAATAAAGAACAAAGACACTGCTCCCCATCCTGTTATTTTATACACTCAGCACTTAACAATGTAAATGAAAACACAGAAAGGATAAACAATTTCTGTGCCAAGCCTTTGTAATCTAAACACAGCACGGCCATTGTGTTACCTGCCGCAAGTGGGCTCATGAAAAAAAAAAAAAAAAAAACACACCCCCAACCACCTGGAAGAAAAAAGTATCTTTCAAAGACAGAGGAATGTCTTTATCGAGAACAAAAGGTGAGTCATGGCTGACGGTGCCGGGGGGAATTCATCTCATTCCCAAAAGGTGGTGTGGCGTTCAAGCACGCTGGGATAAAAGCCTGTGATAAAATCTTTAATTTATGTTGTGTTTTTAGGTGAACAAATGGAGGACTAAACATCCCTGGCAATGAATCTCCTGTGGCCACCAAGCAGCAAAAGAGAAAAAAAACGTGATAATTGTTAAGATATCTCTAATATTAACTAATTTTCCTGAGAGGTTCAAGATACAAATAAAATCAGAATTCTATGTAAATATTTGTCTGTTCAGTTGCAGATCTGCTTATCATTATCTTTTTAAAAACATTGCCTCATTTTCTGCTTGCTATATAGGTGTTTTGCCGCGCTTCCAGCCGTGCAGCTGCAGTACATGCACAAGCGTATCAGCCAGCAAGCGTGGAGATCATTTTTCCTCCAGTCTTTAAATGCAGCATTGTCACAGGGTTCAACAGCCAAGCGACAGATGAGTTAGAAGCCCCCCTCCAGGGCCCGTCGATACTCCAGACTTTCAGATGCTTTGTTCACCAGACACTGAATAGGTGAGCCTTTGTGCTGACCCCGCCACATCTGCTGACCCACCCAGCCACTGGGCTGTCATGGACAATATGATCCTGAGAACTGATATCACAAAAGCATTTACCGTGAAAGTTCAGACGTAAGGAAGCATGATTCAATATTCAATATGTAAATCAATATTTAAAGAAATATTCTTTAAGCTCAATAACTATATTCAATTGTTCACATTGCAAAATAAAATGATTCTTTATAAAATAGTCATATGGTACATGGTACAAAGGTCCATTCCAAGAAAACCATTTGAAGTAAAATATTCTATTCAGACTCTGCTGATTCATGTGCTAAGGCAGTGAGATATCCTTCACACAATGTCATGATCCATTCATGCCTTTTTGAAAAACACCCACGATGAAATCTCCACACTGTCACTATTGAGAGACTATTTCGATATATTTTTCCAACCCAAACTGCTCTTAACCCTTATGAAGTGCAAATTTCAAGACAGGCAGGTGTGTCCTTGCGCCTTTTATTATTTATCTAACCACTGTATTTCTTTGTTCTTGAATGACGCTTGTTACAAAGAGTGAGGTGCCTCGACCAAAACAAGAATGCTGGAAGATGACGAGATTGCAAGGCAAAGGCAGTTACAATGAGTTATAGGCTTCAAATATGTGTAGTGAAGAGTTGATAGAAGAGGTAAACTCAAGCATCATCAAAAGTAAACAGAGCAGCTGGTTGTATTTACCTGAAGTGCAACGAGGATGTTAGGAAGCGCTTGACCGTACGTGTCATGGCAGTGAACGGCTAGCGCTTCAGTGGGCACCTCTTTCATCACACTCCGCAGCATCTGACTCATGGAACCTGGACTCCCGACGCCGATCGTGTCACCAAGTGAGATCTCGTAGCATCCCATTTGATATAACCGCTTAGCCACCTGAAAAGCAAAAACAAACTGCTGTTGACTTAATTTTTTTTATGGTCTGTGACTAGAATACTGTTTCTGAGATCAGAGAATAGAACTACTGTACAAGCAACTTGCATTTGCAAAACACTCAAGACTGTTTTTGATGATGTTGACTGTAATATTTGCTTGTCCAAGTGATGTATGTCTGTTTTTTACGTGTTCAGTTTAAGAAATCTACGCCATCAAAAGATCCAGGGATATAAATTATTTGGAACGCCACCAAAAGGTCTTCATCTGTTCCTTTTCCCTGGAAAATTCATGTCTATTTTTCAAGTTATTTTGTCAGCAAGATTGGGAAATTGCAGCAAATAATCCAATCCATCGTTTTACAACAAACAGATTTAGAGATGCCATAATATTTTTTGGACTCTAATGGGAGACACTTTAAACTTGAAAGGGCCAAATCCCTTGTGTTGCTTCAGGCTGAACTCACAACAGGATTCAATGCTAACCACTCACCATCACAGGGCGCCCAAGATGCCCTACTTACATCTCCTTATAAAATATAGGGGAAAAAAGAGGTGGAAACTTGCATTTAAAACTATATAAAACTTGAATTTGTCTCACCTCAGCAACTTTAGAGGGATCGATGTGTCCTTCGTGAGGGCATCCCAGGACACAAGAAACATATCTGATGGAAAATTACATTTAAATCACTCAGAAAATCACCCAGAAAAATATTCACAGAAACTCCTAAAACTATGCACATATTTCGTTAACAGTACTCAGGGATGGAGGTTTCACTCCGATACTAATGAAACATTTCCATGGATGCTGATGTTTTTGGCTCAAGCTCTTTCATCTGCGAATTAGATGGAAATATTTACAAAAGATTTGGGTTTTATGTCCATGATTGGACTCTGGTGATGATCCAGACCGAATGTAATTATCAGGAATGCAGGACATGGAAAATGGCTGTTCCAATGTTGAGGACTCGAACAGGTGGCTGCGCAACATGTGTGTTTTTAAATACTTTACATATTGTTTTACAATACAGTTCAACAGTACAAACTTGCACCATTTCATTTCAACGCTTCATCTATTGCCTGCGATGTAATGACACTATGACTTTCAAACTTTTTACCATTGCTGCAAATTATGGAATATAAAGAACATTTTTCTATAGTATTTTTATTGCAAGGTCACATTTTCAGCAGAATAGTCAAGGGGATATTCAAACAGGATTTCTCTTTTTAATTTGTAGCCATACTTCTTTCTCTCTTCATTATGAATTCACTTTTTTTCCCCTCATAAACATTTGGCATTTGTGCCAACATATCTTGCTGTGAAACAGTGGGATACATCAAGTGCTGCATAATCCCAGTGCCTGCCACTGCTGCTGGCCTGTCTGTCAATTCATGTTTTAAAAAGCAAGACATTTCACTTGAAACTGTCACTACCCGCTTGCTACGGCTTTAATTTCATCCTGGTTGTATGGCGCTCTAGACAATGGTGATCTTGGGTTACTGCTTATGCAGCATCTGAACTGCATATAAGAGCAGAAGAATCCTTTATTACTGACAGTAAAACTGTTCCAGGTTTACTGCTTTTGTTGGAAGTCTTCATTTTGTATATCTGTTTTTGTATTTAGATTCGTTTTAGTGCCGTTTCTCTTCCATACTTCCTCCTTCCTACTTCTACTGTTTGCTGACACATTGTGTTTTTGGCCATGAAATAAACATTTTCTCACCAAAAATAAATTGCAATAAATACTAAGTAAAATGCATAAATATAGGTTTGTGTATTTTAATGAATTTATTTTGTGATTCAGTTTGACATCTTTGTTGTTGTTGCTTGTGTCCTCATTTTCAGAGCTCTTTAGGTGGCGCTCTTGGTGTCAAAATGATGTTCGGTTTCATTGAAAAAGTTGGGGTGAATTAGAATTTCTCCCTTAATCCCTAATCCTTATCCCTCGACCTTTGCTAAAGCCGAGTGTTAAAGGCTATGCGTGACTTTGAAACCCCTTAAATACAGATACGTCCTCAGACTGTGGGGGGCAGTATTACTCAAAAGTGGCATTCAGTGTGTCAATTCAGAAAAAGGTGAAGAAGATTGACCAAAGATTGTAAAACAAAAATAAATTTCATATAACAATGAGGTAAATAAACCATAAAATGGGCTAAGATAATAAGTACAATAGTTTTTTTGTAATATTATATATCTTTTTCTTTTGTAATATCTCCATTAACAAAAAAAAACAAAAAACATTTTTTTGTATTTGTAGCTTGCCTTCTTTGCTACTTAGGATACCATTTTTTTCTAGCTAAAAAAACAAAGCATTCTGGGTGGTATTCCTCAGTCTTGCTCCTCAACAGCCCTTGCACTCCTATTTTCGAGGTTGAGGAAGGATTAAGGAAGGAATTGGAATTCACCCTGGTTCTAAGCCAAAGATTTTACAGCAGACACCGCCATCTAGTGGCCTCTGAAAATGAAGACACCGTTTCATGAAACCTCACCAACCTCTCACTAGTTCACAATAATGAGCAAATGATGCTAAATTGGAAACCGAGTTCTAGATTTGGACAGGCATTTTGTGCAAAGTCACTTGTCTTATCACTCTCTATTTATGGACAAGATGAAATACACTTACCCGCGCACCGGAATCTGGCGCTCTTTAGCGCTGTTGATGACTTCCTGAAACCTCTGCATGCTTTCATCAATAGAACAGTTAATGTTCTTTTTACTGAAGGTCTCAGATGCTGACGCAAACACGGCGACTTCAGTTGCACCGGCCTCCACCTCCAGAGAAAGGGAAATTGAAACCATCACAACTGACCACTGCAGAGAAATTACACAGCCAATATAAAAAGAGCAAACTTTAGCTCTGTGACAGCAGAGCACAAGAAGAGCAAACACTTTTCATCCCTCGGCTTTTGCTTGGAGAAAATTCAACAGGATTGATGAATATAAAAGAAGGCTCACGGCGTCCTGGAAGCCCTTCATGTTTGGTGTCAGCACCGGGTACTGAACATTGAGTGCTCTCTGGATTCCTCTGAGCACCTCAGAGTGGTCGGCCATCTGAACGACAGCAGGAAAACACATGATGTAGAAAAACAAACATCATCCAAACTGGTTCTGGTGAAATGAATCATTCTCCATCGAGGTTTTCACATCCTCGCTGGCCGCACGCAACAAATAAGCGGAGAATTATTCCACTCCATATATCATTAAAAAAAACAAAAACATGTTTGCTTGTCCATGTGACGTAGATGGAAAAGTAATTTATGGTTTCTAACACGCGGAACTTTATGATAAATGCCTTAAAAAGGTCCTCAAAAAAACATCTGGTGTTTCAACAAGGAGTTGGAGATAGTTTTGATGGTTGTGTGGCCAACGTCCATAAATCACTGTGTGCTGTCGAGCTGTGTGTGAGGGGTTATTACCTGGGGTACCCACTTTGAAGACACGAAGCTGGTGGCCTCAATAACCGACAGGCCGGTTCTGGAGAGCATGTCTATCAGCTGGATTTTCACCTCGGTCGGGACGATTTCCTGGGGAACGATGAAAAGCGAAACAGCCTTCTCTGGATTTGATTCCGCTCAAGTTGGGAGGTAAGAGGAGCAGATATCTGTTCGCAATCATAATGTCCGCATTCACATGCTAATCATAGCATATGCTGGATGTTTTCAGATGACATTTAGAAATTATTTTTTAGGTCGCAACGCCACTCGGTGTATTTCAAATCCCTAAAATCTGTTTTTGGATGGGAAAAACAACAGAGAATGATAGCGCTATGACACGCTAGGCTACATAAAATAAGCCAGAAGCGTCGGCATTTTCCCCTACTGAATTTCAAAGAAAATGCAAAACACATGCGCCCGGTAATTACCGCACACAAACCATATGTTACGGCTTGTTTTAAGTTTGAGAGATAGTGGAAAAATTGGGGGTTTCCAAGGATGATCATCCATAGTCAAACTAGGGTGTTTTTAAATACACATGAAACTCACGGCTGCTTTGAAATCAAATACCTTCTCATTTTGAAGCCCGTCTCTCGGACCCACTTCCACGATTTTGACAAACTTTGGATACCCCGATATCGTCTGAGGAGAGAGGTATAAAAGTAAAATCACAGCCCTGTTTTTCCCTGAGTCATAAAACAGATGTCACCAAGTATTAACACAGGAATGCAGTTATGAATCTGATTATTAAGTGGATGTGTCATAAAGAAAAGTGCTCCGTGTGAACCACTGAATCAATTATTAGACTAATGGCTCCTTTTCTTTTGGTCTAAAGCGGAACATGTGTGCGAGTCAGGCGGGAATGTGTCAGTCTGTGATCAAGGGCTGCAATAAAATGTTTTCATTTTTGAAAATAAAACATTAACAAAACGTCAATTTTTGTTTTTGTTTCAAAATACACAACTCTTTTTTGATCATTGCTTTGGGGAGACTGTCAAGACAAGTACCACTGTGAGGATTATGTTGCTGTGGATGTGTGACATGGCTGTGGCAAACAGATATGATGCGTCACGTTTCAGATCAACAAAGTTTATGGCGCCTCAATCATGTAGAGTAGTATACTTCAATTATCATATATTTACAGAGTTAAAGTGAGTTTGATCAACTGGAACAGATGCCTCACAGATTTTTTATAATAATTTGAATGCCTTCAAAAAGAACATGCAGTGACTTGCAGGGCCATCTGAGCAACACGGACACACGTGGAGACCAATTTATTTTTATAGGTTTAAGAAAAGAAATCAAGGTTAAGTTAGACTTATATATATATATATATATATATATATATATATATATATATATATATATATATATATATATATATATATATATATATATATATATATATATATATATATATATATATATATATATATATATATATATATATATATATATTTCAATGGAGTTTCATTTTTCCCACCACCGACAGATGAGAATGATATATATATATTTTTTCATTTCAATTACTACTCTACTCTGTAAATAGGCCATAAATATGACACATTCAGTACTTTTAAAACCAGAATTTCAAGCCCAAAATCTATTGAATATCTCCTGTACAGCCCAGTAAGCATGACCTTCAACCGATATGAAAAGATCTGACCAAATTATTTGACCATACGCTTCATGACTTCAAGTACAAAAAGAAATATTATAATTTACTCTCAGGTTTTGTTTCAGTTGTTTCTTGACGTAGCTTGGATTCATGCTCAGGGATGTTTTGTTTTGAAGAGGACTGTTACATAAGCAGAGAGCGTCGTCATCAGTCTCTTTGCCGTGAGGAAGTCATGTGGCTAAACACGTGAGCCGCACTATGAACAAGGAAAAAAGAGCCCACCTTCTCCTCCAGCAGCCAGCGTCTCAGCCATGGATTCTCCTGGACCAGTTGCTCGTAGCTCAGGCAGTGCTTGACGGAGGCCGGTACGTTTCCCATGCGAAGGGCTGCCACTCAGGCCTGGAGGATGGAAGGCCCCGCTGCACATGGAGCTGCTGGTAGACGACTGTACAGGGATGAGTCAGCAGTTACCATGGCAGCTGCCTCCTCAAGGGGAGGGGGAGGATGGTGAACGGAGAGTGGAGCGGAGAAATGCACCAGGGCTTTGGAGGGAAATAGTGCAATATTCAAGTAGTCCGGTAAAAAAAGAGGAACATTCTGCGTGTTGAGAAAGAACCAATCTGCTGATTGGAGATTAGGTGAACAGTGAACGCTCTGTTCTGGTGAGACCTGCAGGGGGAAATGTGCCACTCATTGATCTCCAGTGACCTCAACAGCAGAGGGGTTGGCAGCGCTGCCAATGTCAACTCCGGGTTGTAACTGAATCCCTTGTTAAAGTCGAGCAACATCTACCAAAGAAAGAGCCGTTCTTCTTAATCCAGATGTGAACAATAGAGCAGCTACATGAAGCTCTTGCATTCAACCGTTCCACCACACTAAACTGCCCAATGATGAGAGGCCGCGTCTCCGGGGAACTCAGAAGAACAAGTGTTCCAGCTGAATTCAAAGTTGATGTTGATAAGCTGCACGTGTAAAGCAGACATTTTATCCATCATCCCAAATGTTTAAACTTAAACATAATAACATTTGTTCTGTCCATTTAATACACATTTGCTCCATAATTTATTCACAATTAAACTTAGACAGATGATCTTATTATTATTATATCTTATATCTTATTATTATAGATGATCATTTTCACTCATGATTGCATCCATCCTTCCATTTTTTGAGGTCAAATTGTGAGGGCCACAACCTGAGGAAAGCGGCAGCACTACCTCGGATGAAGGGATAAGGCATGGAGTGGTGCTGCTGAAGGTTCCGCTCTAGCATTATAATGTGATGTCACTTGGTGTGTGTAGTACCACAAGATTCCCCTTGTGAACTTAACACGGTGAGTCATAATCAGGAGTGGTGCTATGTCACTAGTGACATATCAAGACAGACAACAATGAGAGCTAACAACCGGCACCAGCTGCACATCTTCACCCAAACCACAATGACTCTCAGGTTAAGAGACGCACTCTGACCTGTAGGAGGGAAAGTGTGTGGCTTTCATGACTCAAGACTCAAGTGAGCTCAAGTCCATTCACATTTGGGTGTTAAACTGAAGGCTGACGGTAAAAAAAAAAAAAAATTAAAATGTGCAAAAAAAAAGAATATTGGTGAAACACAGAGATGCCTTAAATAGGGACCAATATAGCTAGTTTCTTGTCCAAGGCAGGCTAGTTGTACACAGCACAACAACGACCATCATATTATCCTGACTATATATTTGAATAATAGCCAAAACCACTAAATTGAAGAAGGAAAATAGATCTCATTTGACAGATAAGCCCCACTATAAGCCGTGGGTGCAGTGGTGCTGTCTGCTCCGTAGAAAGGTCAGTGGTGCACCCAACTTAAAAATGCACGAGGATCGCTTCTAAACTAGTTTTGAATTCATGAGTTTTGGACTCATGAAACAAACTCGGCAATGTTCTGAGCTTGAATCATGAACTCCGCACGTCTTCTATTTATTAATTGTCTGTGTGTCCAAACTTCGGACACCACAGCCGGTCACAGCTGCTTCTTCATGTCTCCGGTCCTCCAGGAGATCAGCTCTGTTGGCAGAGACACACAGGTGAAAAACAACGCATTTTTATGGTCAATAAAACGCCTGTGATTTCATCGGGTTGATGTGACAAGGCTCAATATTTTGGCAGCATGACGCTCTTTAGCCTCTAAAAATGCATATACTAACCATGCGGTTGTATATGACGCAGGTTTCAAAGAAAAAAAGTAGCAGTTTACGGAAATTACGGTAGTTTTTTTTTTTTTTTAGCCTTTTACATGGACTCTGTTTTTCGTAATGGCCAGTTGCCTGGTTGAGTTTGACACCCCTCACCCGCTATTGTAATGTAGCGGTTAAAAAAAAAATTCTTTTCCTTTGCTGTTTTCCGTCTGCTGGCCCTGGAATTCACTCGTTCTCACCTCTCACTCATCTTGGAGTCTACCGATTCAACCACCACAGGCCCATACGCTCTTGACAAGCGTGGTCTTCATTAATGTTGCAATAGCCTCCGAGGCCTCTCCCTGGGGGATGTTTCTGAACTTGGATCATCATTTCATGCTTCCGGCAGTTTGTAGCTGTTAGTTAAACAACACAACAATAACCCGAGTACACACAAATTAGCATTTAAAAACTCATATCCTACTCCAGAGCTGGATGCTGTTGGTGAAACTTCCACTGACTCCCTCAGAGACAGCATGTGTGTTAGAGATTATCCCGGCAGTAATCACTCTCAAGATCACCCGCAGCTTTTGGCCATAAAAGCCACTGACCTGTGTGTTTGCTTTGCATTTAGAAATGATCATTTAAGCGTGCAGTGGAGTTAAGGACTGATTGATGTCATTTCTCTCACAGTGCAATATCTCGAGAATTACTGAGTCGCAGGAAGCGAACCGAGTTGCGTTCTCACGTGTGTAGTTTCCTGTTTCCTGAGCTATTACTTCACTTCCCTGCGTGTTCTTCGCTCACCTGGGATTATTATTTAATCCTCCAGAATGAGGGATTAGAAACGAAAATGTGCTTGGAAAACAGTTAAAGTGAGAAGCTTTAAATGCCTTGTGGTTACGGGAGAAAATATGATCTACTGTGTCTTAGTGACTGACATCACATGGAAGTGGCAGAACCTCACGTCTTCTCTGTGCAACAGCAGTGAGTGAGACATCAGGCAACAGAAAGTACATTATTTATTTTTGCATTTTAGCTGGAATCTATCGTTATATTTGCTTACTTGACTCATTGATCTGTAGTGTAAGAAGTTTATATTTTAATGTAATGTGTTTAATATGTTGCCAGTGTTGATTTAGCAAACTTACAACTGTTATAGTGCAGGGACGTGAGACTTTAAAAACACGGTCCATGCCAAGTATGAGGCAAAAAAAAGATATTGGTACCTTCTTCTAAGACTAATTTTGTATCCTAAAACCTGTCATGGAGACCTTTCGTGTGTTTTGTCTAAGGTGCCAATAGGTTGTATAAAAACTATAAACAAGTGCAAAACAGGTCATTTCGAGGTCCTCACTCCATTTGTTTGCGTGAAACTTTGCCAAAGAGGTAATTTGCCTCTCTTTTGACACCATATCCTGAGCTATTATCTTGTCACTCAGCTGTCTTTATTTGGCTCACGTGGTTCTTGATATATGACACTGATTCTTTGTTCCCCGCCTGCTGCTTTCCAGAGCAGACCGTCTCAGTTTATGATAACTGTGTCTGCTGTCAGGCCGCTGCCACTAATAGAACCATTATTTCACTTGAATCATTCAACAGCAAGTCGACCACAGTCGACCATGGCCGTCATCTGTATCCATGCGACCCTTGTGAGGTTCGTACAGAAGTGCTCTCGACAGCTTGCCAATGACCTTGTTAGCTCTTTTTACAGATAATTCTTTAGTAGTTCATTTCTAAAACTGAAAAAAAGTAAATAAAAACATTCTTTAACAAGTGTGCTTAGAAGTACACTTTTTAATTACGTTTTTTTTTTCTTTTTACCAAATCCATTTAGTATTCTTGAATGAGGAGTCATCTGAATACATTTGTTGAACATTGTGTGTGCAATAAAGTGACAATAAAAGCATTCCATTTTATGTTTTTGCCAACATCAGTTTCCTTTCATTCAAGCAACTGTGTCCTTGGACCAATGGGTGACATGCTGAGAGTGTCTTTAGCTCCTGCAACACTGGAGAACTGGCTGACTATTAACGTCAGAAATGACTTGAAAGTAGCGATCAAAGTCAACAAATTGTTTTCATTTTTAACCACCCCATTTTATGATCCATTTACTATCTCCAGCTGTATTCTTTTCATTTAATTGCTGCGTGTTGGATGTTAACATTTAGCCACTTTCTGCTTTTGATTCCAAAGAAATTATTTTTTTCTTTCCAATTTCCTTTCATGATCTCTTTCATTTAGTGCGTCTCAATTGCTCAAATGCTTTGGTAATACTTAAAAAAAAATTTGTTTTGTTTTTGTCATATGCTCAAAGTTCAATGTGTTTTTAAAAATTCATGAAAGCGTAAATATTTAATGAGGAGATACAGATTATTATTGACTTGCGTGTGACCGATGTTCATTGCTGACAACTGCAAATGCTACCGTAAAGAGGTGAAATGAAAGTTATACTAAAAGGTTTGATATTCAGAGAAGAGAGAGGCTTCACCTTTTGGTTTAACCTTTTTAGTCCTCTTCAGGAACAGGTGGCACCTATTATGTTAACAGGAAGTAACAATCGGACTCCCAAATAATCTGTTGTAAACCGGACAATGTAAACATCCTGAGATTGCGAAGCTAATGTGAATGAGAACAAGCAAAAGAAGTGCCCCCCGTGCGCGGACACATTCCTGGCTGGTCGTGGTTGCAGCCTTGTCATACCAAACAAGATGTAAAAATGTGACCCGTGTGTCGTCTCTTTCATGAGCCACTGATTGAGTTGTCGGGGAGTCGCGGCCCACCCAGTGAATCTAAATAAGGAGAACCATATGTGAGGAGATGAATAAGGTAAACTACACAACATTTATATTAGATACAATTTCACTTGCCTCTTGGATGGACTGGAAGGCGACACTCTGAAAACAAACTTGAGTCGCTGAAAAAAAACGGCCTCTAGTTAACTGGGAGGCATGAATGGAACCAGGCCTTGCTTATTACGAATAACATATGGACCATAACATTATGATAAGTATGACTTGTGTCTACCTGCTCTGACCTGCCAGTAATCATTTTAAAATATTCGTCAATGCACACTGACTCTTTGTCAGTGGAAGCAGTAGGTGAATCTACATTTGAGGACATGGAGTTTCGATATCTTGGGGTCTTGTTCATCTGTGAGGTAAAGAAACACTAAATAAACCATGTTGGTTGTACCAAAAGAACATAGGGTGAGGAGTGACGTCATCCAGGAGACACTCAAAATAGAACCACTGCTCCTGTACTTCAAGAGCAATTGAAATACATTTAACTTTATCTGCTGCACTGTAAGTTAATATGTATCTTTTTATTTTCAATTGTCTTTTTTTCTTTTTCTTTTACACTATGCTGATAATACTTTTACCTTGTAAAAACAAAACAAATAGTTATTGTTGGCGGAAAAAAAAACGAAAAACATGTTCAGGTTTACATCAATTTCTTTTAGTGGGTCAGAAGAAAAGAAAACTGCATAAAACACAGTATTAATATATATATATATATATATATATATATATATATATATATATATATATATTGACAAAACCAGGAAAATATTGGAATATTTAAAAACAAGCTGTCCGCACTTAGATCAGTGGATTGTTGCCGGCTTTAAACCTCTTCCATCCTTGAACCAAAATTGGCGGGTGCAGAACTGAACCTCCCCGTGTGATATTGAGCAGGTGGCGTAATAACCGTATGACGTGACAATGTGAGTGCAGGGAGCGACCTGCGTCAATTTGCTGCTGCACGTTCGACAGCTGTCGCAACGTAATCACCGTTACTAATGTGATGTTTCTCCTCACGCACTCATCTGTGGTAGGTCTGACAACATCAGTGACTTGTTGAAGAGCCTGTTCATTAAAACACTTCCTGCTGCTGATTGAATAAAATTGAATCATGGAGCAAACGTGACAGCTTCATGACGATCTTTCCCCACCTCTGTAATTCACTTAGCACCGTCTCTTCTTTCAAAATCTTCTGTTAACACAATATTCGTCTTCCTATCTGGGCTCTTCTCAATATCACAATGATATCCCTGATTATCCATTTTAATATGTCGAATATATGACAAAGGGGAACAATGGAAAATAGAACAGAGAAAAGAAACTGTGAAAACTTCAAGATTTCAGATCTTTCCGGGCGGGGCGCCAAAAACGTACGGTCTTGTATCACCTCTGACACTTTGTAAGCAGCTCTGACCGCAGGGTTCTTCCAGGAGAAAGGGCCAATATAGAAATCCCCCGCAGGTGTTGATGTTGTTACCGTATACTTTAACGTTCCTCCGACATCGCTGTCACGTTAGCGTTTACAGAAGCCCTTTCATTGCAGCGCCTGAGTCACAGCAAAGAGTTGCTGAATCTCCAAGAATTCTCAATATTAAACAGCTGAAGTGCGAGGAATAATCATGCCGGGCAACAGGCCGCAGGAATGCAAACCACTCTCGTAGCCAAGGGTTAAGTTAGCAGGTGGCCTCTTCCATTCACCGAATGTCAACACTCCCTTTAGATGGAGCCTCCATAACATCTGGGCCAGCCAGCCACTGCTTTTAATTAAGTGAAATACAGTCACTCAATGTTCTGCCATGCTGGAAGAAAAAAAAAAAATGATGGAAGGAGAAATAGTGCAACAGAACGTATCCTGTGTTCAGAGAAGGTCAACACAGTTGTGTAAATAAATATTAATCCTTAGCCTAATCCCAACATTTCCATGACCATAGAAAATCCCTGCACAACCAGAGCGCTTCCCTGCTAATAGCACGTTCCTCCGCGCTTTCCTGGAAATGTGCTTATCCTTGAGGAAAGTCAAGATCATGCTGGAGTTCATGGTTTCCACTTTGTTTTCAGAAGTGTATTCTGAGTTCTGACAGCTTTAAAAATACAGCCAGAGATGTATATAAGGCATAAATTGTATGACTGATGTGTGTTATCCGCTCACTCTGGCACGGATTAACTTACTAAATGATACACGGCTTTGCCAGTGCCCTCATGATAATCATTACAGCCTGACGGTTGAGGTCAGCAATGTGTCATTTTTTCAGGTACTTCGCTACTAGCGTTACCTACTGGATTTCATAGTATTTATTTTAATATTAAACTCCACCACTTGGGGCAAGAACTCTCCCCAAGTGGTGGAGTTTAAGTGTCTCAGGGTCTTGTTCTCGAGTGAGGTGAAAGGGGAGCGTCAGATTGATAGTCGGGTTGGTGCAGCGGCAGCAGTGATGCGGTCGCTGTATCGGGCCGTCGTGGTGAAGAGGGAGCTGAGTCACAAGTCACGAGCTTTGGGTAATGACCGAAAGGATGAGATCGCGGATACAAGTGGCTGGGATGAGTTTCCTCCGCAGGGTGGCTGGGCGCACCCTTAGAGATAGGGTGAGGAGTTCGGTCATCCGGGAGGAGCTCGGGGTGGAGCCGCTGCTCCTCCACATCGAGAGGAACCAGCTGAGGTGGCTCGGGCATCTGATCCGGAATCCCCCCTGGACACCTCCCTGGGGAGGTGTTCCGGGCATGTCCTACCGGGAGGAGACCCCGGGGAAGACCCAGGACTCGCTGGAGAGATTATGTCTCCACTCTGGCCTGGGAACGCCTCAGGATCCCCGGGAAGAGCTGGAGGAGGTTTGTGCAGATCGGGAAGTTTGCGCTTCCTTGCTCAGAATGCTGCCTCCGCGACCTGACCCCGGATAAACAGCAGAAGAAGGTGAAGGCGGTGAAGGTATTTTAATATTTATGGATCCAGACTCAAAATATGTTTGATGATGAAAATCAGGATTGTTTCCCACTGGCAGCACTTGCGCCGGTCTGTTATTCTATGTGGTCCGCGAAAGCTTGGACAGTGGTCACAAAATTTAAATTTAAGCACATCACTTGACACACAAAGAGCATAGCATAGTTTTTTTTTTATATTAAAGCAAGAGACCTCAACAATTATAAAGAAACAATTGAAGATAAAGATTTGATAAAATTACCCAATGTAAGACAAGTCGTAAACTGGCATGCACAAAATGCACAAATGCACAAAATGTCTGCGTTTTCTATTGAATTCAACTCATAATTAAATACATCCATTCCTGCAATAAAACTTATGTTAATGAACTGTTTCATGAATAGGTTCCACAATCAACACATTTCAATAGGAGGCTTAATCCGCTCCCTTTTGAGTAGGAACATGCTGCTGCATGTGGCTTTTAATTGACAGACATATTTTTGCAGAACATCAAACAGCATAAATAATTCATTCATCTCATGTTCATATTATTTTCAAATGATAACATTCAATAGCTTAAGAATGAATGAAGAACGAATATATTTAATATAACAATGGCCTCTGGAATCCTTTTGGTAGTCAATAAAAATGATTATTTTTACTTGAACTGAATTCTCCAGTAATTAATAACATGAAGGAACAATAATTATCCCAATATGGAATATGGTTGCTCTTGATTTAGCGGCTTTACACAGGTTAATATGCACAAATGTCATGAAAGCACAACAGCAGGTAAAGACAAATGTGAATGTTGTCAAATTTATTAACATGTAGCTGACATTCAAGTGCTGACAATGATGTTTGCTGCTTCCCCTCGGAGGAGTTAGCAGCTCGTGACAAATAAAACAGACATGGAAAGTTGGTGAAGGCATGGCAACAGCTTGAAAATGCATTTAGCTAGTTTATTTACTTCAATAACACAAACTCTTTTCCTCCCAGTCTTGTCTCTTTAAGTGTCTCAGACTCTTCAAATGCAGGCTGAAGTCTCCCGTGAGAACAATTTCACACTTTTTTTCAGAGAGGGGTCACTGACGGACTGATGGACGGTCACATTTCTGGTGCAGTTGTGCGAAGAGTCAACGTTGACACATGATTTGCTTAGTTAATCCGGAGGTTTGGGCACATCCGCAGAAGAGTAGAGTCCAAAAGCTGCATGAACAGAGTAAAGCCTCATGAGATCCATCTGGAAGGTTTCCATATCCCACACCAGCTCACTTTCCTTCCACCCCCCTAGAGTCCTGATGCACTGTATCTCTAGACTTAGCTTCAACTATGAAGGTCCTTTCAGATCCAATGTTTATTAGGCAAAAGTTTTTTTTTTAAGTTTGACAGAATTTTTGTGACCCTAACACTTGGTCATGGTCACATAAGACACCACATATAAATCAGGTAACATCCCAAGTGAAGAAACAAAGGGAGCGTCACACCCTCGTTTCTCTCCCTTATCATATTGTTTTTGAAAGAAAGCAGCAGGAGGGAAATAGATTCTACTGAAAGTGTCAACATATATCAACATAAGCGGCAAAAGTCCACTCGACGCTAGTCCATCTGCGACACTTTTATTTGTTGATCTTTTCACACTTTTATCTACAGTATCTTATCTTTCTTATCTCAACAGTAATATCTTGTTGTCGACTGCTTTACTTCTAAAAGTGTGAGTCTGATAATAATGAAAGATCAAATTTAAAAAAAAAAACATTTTTTAAACTCAGATCTGGCCACACTCGTAGACGCCACACAACAAACCCTTCTAAAACCACCAGAATCCAGATGGAACTTCTGCGTGCCACCTGAAATGAATCCTCTACACTTCCTCTTATTGAATCGAATGAATTGAGGTGAGCGTGCCAGATCCTAACCGCTAATCCAAGAGTGTGCGTTCTCCAGTGCGCCTACAACAAAATGGAGCGCACCCAATTTTAGCCATCTGATCTTAATGCCATCATCCACGATCCACAAAGTAAAACACCTTGCAGCCATCCATTTTCCATCACTGGTGGAAAACAGGTGGTGGGTCAGTTCAAGCAAAGAGCCCCAGTAACTCCTCCAGCTTCTCTGGGTGAAGATCAAAGTAAACCTAGAGGCATAACCTGTCGAGGATAACCCGGGCTTTGCATGTGGCCTTCAGTCGACAGGGCGTGTTAGGAAGATCTCCTGTGATTCAGCTGCGACGCGCTTCCCTAACTGTAAAGAAACATCTGAGTCCCTCCCCGATACGAGTAGTCGGTTATTTCTGCTAGTTCTGCTCACTACCCATAGCTTGTGAGCAGAAGTGATGGACCGGTAAATTGAGACCTTTGGCTTTTGGCTCAGCTCTTTGTATCCTCATGACTGATCCGCCCGTCACTCTGACACTGCCTCATTCTTCACAAGATACTTGACTCCTCCAGCTGTGATAGGACCTCCTTTCCACCATGGTCACAGACAGTGAATGAAACAAAAAATTAAATCTTATCTTAAAATTGTGCGATTAAAAACATCGGGGGAAACGTGCATACAAAAACACTCATGACAAAAATGTCTTTAATTCCAAGAGATACACAAACGTATAAGTATATGCCAATGGACACAAAGTGATAAATGACAAAAACAAGTTCTACATATTTAAATATGAAAATGTTCAGTGCTATTTTGCTGTGAAAGAAAAATAAATTAGAGTTGACAAACCTTATATACATAATACTGTACATTAGACTGCAGCATACAACAGGAAAGGTGTCTCTAATGGCAACCACAAGACCTTACAACCATATTTCTATATTTTTTGAGGATCACATTGGAGCTGTCATCGAAGTAGAGAACTGATATTGCGTTTAGTTTGGTTGGTGCACAGCATGGCTTTGGCACATTGTCAGGAAACATTAAATGGACCTGTGAGACAGGAGATTATTAGAGTCATTTTACAAAAGTGTTGGTATGTTTATGGAACAATTAAGACTCACCAGAGTTTGGACTATTGCGTGATTTGTCGCATTCATGTGTGCATTGAGAGGAAATGAGCATTCGCCATCGCAGTAAAAAGCTGCATAACCCTCGGGCGCGATAATCCAATCCTGGTATGAAAACAACAACAGAAAAAAATATTGATGAGTCAGCCATTATCAAATAATAACTATTAAACTCAGTTTCTCACCTGCCAACCCAAATCGCGGAAGCTGACATAAAGCTCGTGTTTCTTGCAGGCCTGCTTCTGTTCACTCAAGTTGTAATCTGGAAGGAACAAAATCAAGTTTCAATTTAGTGGTGTGTGTGTGCGTGAAAGTGTCCTTCAGCTGGATGCTTTTTAGGGAAGAACCATTATTCCTTCAACAGTCACTGAGAGTGTGTTCAATGGTCGATCAAGGAAATTAGCCATGAACAGTGAGTCACTCTGAATACACTTCTGCAACCCATTAAACATGAAACGCTCCCCAAATGTTGCAAAAGCAGCAGAGTTTATCGCTTTATCTCATCACTGATGTACCTTACCATGCAGTCGTCAGCATACAAACACTACAAAGATACAGCTGCGCTCGCTCTGGAGGACGTCCACGGGACGGGCGTGACTATAGGTGATGTAGGGGAACCCCATGACTGTAAAAATGCCAGGTCTTCTTCTAGCTATGAACTTTTATTGGTATGTAATGGTACCATAAATGAAATATCATATTTCTCAGCCACACGGCAAAACAGCAACAACCTCTAAACGAGGTCAGGCTTCATACAAATGAGTCCAAAAATCAACATTTTCATTTCCCAACCAGCACAAAGTGAGCTTTGACTGGATTCAAGCGGCCCTTATGAGTTGAGCGTTTTCCAGTAAAAGAAAATAAAAAAAAATATTTTGGACTATTTATACTATCCAATTTGTTCAAATGTTTTTTGTACGTAAATATTTCTCCCTCAAAATGAATTTCACAGAAAGAAAGTATATAAAATTAAATACAGTGGTACCTCAGTTTTTTAACGTACCTTGCTTCGAACAAATCGGAGTTCAAACAAAACTTTCGAGATTTTTTGCTTCGGGTTTCAAACAAAAATCCAGAACTCGAACGCCACCGCACTTTATTATTGTCTATAATGCAGCCTCTGTATGCAGACGTGTCCCGTTAGCTACATTTACTGACTGTTTTTTCTTCATATTGAGGTGTAAAACCTTTCCTGTCTCCGCACTGGACCGTGGGAGAGTGTCACAGGGGAGGTGCTCGCTCTCCACACCTCCGAGGCTGGAGCGCTCACTCCAGGGTTTGATGTCCTGTTGTGGGCTGGAGCTGGGACAGGGATGAGGCGAGTCTGGGACAGAGCTAAGTTACTTGGTTTATGACTTTGTCACAGCCAAACTGCACAGAAGCGCACATTCAGAGCTGGACACGCACCGGGCACCTCTTCACTTCTGGAGAGACGTCACTCACTCGGCAACCCCTCCCACATGCAGTGGCCACACACATAGAGGAACAGCGCACCTGCAGCAGACACTCTACATTCACTCCTACAAAAGCCTATTTTAAGGCTTGGAACGCATTATTTCTTTTTCCATTCATTGTAATGGGAACAATCGATACAGATTTTGAACAAATCGCTTCTCGAACGGCCGTCTGGAACGGATTGTGGTCGAGAACCAAGGTACCACTGTATATGAAATATATGAAAGGAAATAACAGTTTTACAATTTCCCGGCATCAATACATTTGTAATCCATGTTATCCTGTATTTTTTCAAAGGTATCAAGGCTCTTTTCCACAACCCCTTCTTTGTTATGGCTCAACAGGCCTGTTACACCAGTAAATAATGTGGCCCCTGAGGAACTATATATGCTGGCCTCTCTATTTTTTCATTTTTTTTTAATAAGAGACTGACCTCCACTCTTGGGCGCGCGGGACGATTCCTGTGGTCCCGTGGATTTGTTGCGATTGTGGTTCTTCTTCTTCCCGCCAGCAGCCCTGACAGATCGCAACAACACCCCGCTGGCCTTGAAGAACGCCACTAGGAACGGCTGTTTGGATTGAGGTCCATTCCTTCCAACAATCCCGGCAGATTTGCTGTTGATACTTCGTCCTTCAAAAGGAAAAATATATATCTGAAGATGAACTCAATTATTGACACATACTCAAGATATGTCTAGATCTCTATTTTCTTTCTTGTGAGTGTATATTAGCATTATTTTATCCATACATTTTCCTCCAGGTTTGGATCATGGGGACAAGAGAATAAGCACCCCGAAGTTCTTCTCCCTAGAAACCTCCTTTTCAAGATGAACACTGCGGTATTCCCCCTGCAACCCAGCTAGAGAAACCCCTCGCCACGGAGGCATCCAGGTGTTGATGATATTAACATTCCGCAGCCAAATCAAATGGCTTCTTTATTTCTCTTGGAGCGGCGCTACTAACCGGAGCCTGACCAAGCCACTCACACTCTCAAAGGAAGAGCTCTCTGCAGAGAAAACCTTGGTGAGCACTTTTGGTCTCAACCCAAAGCTCATGTCAAGATTCAGATCAACCAGTAAAAGAAGGGCTTTGCCTTTCAGCTCAGCTCTTTCTTTAGAAGGCAGAAGAATACCAGTCTCATACATCAAAATCACTACAAACCGGGACAGGAAGTAGTTCCTGTGTCCAACTATGAGTAGCTACAGCTAACATTCACATGATGTGAAAGTACATTTCTGTTAATAATTGACTTATCAACGTGATACCAGACCATGAAAATAGAATCACCATCAATAGTCTCCACACAGAGTTGAAGCCCTAGATTTTGCTGCGGGTTCATCACCCAGTGGTTGCTGGTCACCGTGATGTCGAACACCATCCAGCCACCATCTGTAGCTTGAACCTTTTTGGAGTCCAGCAAGAACGTTTCTGCATCCCTGCGGGAAAAGCAGCCGGAGTGAAACACAGTTTTCTGAAATGCATGTGGTGCATTATAAGTACCGCCTGAACTGAACTACCGACAGGATCTGAAGCATCAAAACACACCTTATTGGCTACGTTTCAACTCAGAGTGTTATATCAGAGGTCTTATTTTAGACCTCTGATAGAACACAGGTGGTGGCACACAGCAAGATAACTAATGGATAAAAGACGTAGTGATGTTGGTCCATCTAATGACACTTTTCGAATTCTGGGAGAGAAAATCATGAGGCTCAGTGTTAAAGGACAAAACACACATCAATCATAAGCTGCAAAACTGGTCAAGAAAAATCACAGGTTGCTCCGAATTTCTTTCTTTTGAGCAGGGAGCGGCAGATTTCGCGGTTACGTGGTTCTGGTTAGACACAACCGTCTTCCATATGGCCCCAAAAGTTGAGGGAATTATTCATGCATTTATTACTTGTATAATAAAACTCATGTGGAGTGCCACATGTAACATGCAGCTGAACTTCCTTTTTGAAATGGAGAACACTAAACGTACATCCTGTGATAATTTAGTGACGGCACGAAAGAAGGAGCAGAGGAGGAACGTTTGTCCGCCATCTGTAGCTTCCTAGAAGGTATTATATCTCGCAAGTTAAAAACACAAATACAAAAGTAAGCGGTGGTTTTCCTGTCTTCAGCAGATTATTGCCAAAGGAAAATGGAGATTTCAGCATGACCACAGCAGTAAACTGACAGTAAGAAAAAGAAAAATAAGGCAATAGTAAGTAAAGTAAATTACTTTTTAATGTAGCCATTAGTCCGTCATAGTTAGCTTTAATAAATGCAGTGAGACATATTTATATTTAAAATAAACAGGCCTAACTAGATTTAGCATTTGTGGGGCTCATTCTGTATAATCTTTGGAACATCAACTCTTTTTCTCATCACTTGAATCATATATTATATTTTCCTCCCATTTTTTTTATTTGTACGTGACATTGTTTTCTTTGTATACATTTGAAAATATGGGTTCAATTTCATTTAGATTTTGTTTTTAACTACTAAGACATGAGCATTAATCCATTTGGAAAGACGAAACACAACTCCAACGAAGTGTCTAAAAACATGGAGTAAGCTGCTCCCCCCTCTTAAGGCCCAGGGGGGTCGTATCTCCCCTCCAATCACCCACACATATTTTTGGAAGCCAAATGTGGGCCCACTTTTGAGTGCACCCTTGTGTATTCAGCTATGTCATGCTTTAAACTTCCGGAATATTGTTAAGACAGGCAGGTGGTGGGCATAACAGTAACCACAGGACCCCACCGGGGAGCGCCCCTCCCCCCTCCCCCCACCACTCTAATATGGGCCCTTGTGGACTCATCTGGGACCGGGCCAGCTCAGACAGCCTGGGATGAGTGATGGCTGATGGACCTTCAGAAGTGGCCAGCAAGCTAATGGAGTTCTCTTTATCCAAGAACTATATTTGTGAGGGAGGTATGGTGTGAATGAAGGAGAGCAGAGATGGATGAATGGGGAGTGAAATTATCTTGGAAGAGACAGACGTAAAACAAGTTCCCCCCTCAGGACCTTGCAGTGAGTCATTTTTATTATTTTAATTTGAAAGGCATCAGGTTTGGAAACAGCTTCTTATTTACTATTTTTAAAATTATTGATGACCAAAGGAGATCAATAAGCCGAAACATTTTGTTTTTCCATATGAATTATTCTAGTTTGAAGACGTTTTCTTCTGTAAGTTTCAATATTTACCTTCTCAGTGGCGGCCATTTTTTATGCACATTTTTGGCCATGTTTTTCTCTCGCAGGATCAAAACACATCACATCTGTTTGTCTTCACATTTATTGCCACAAAATCAAAGCAATATTTATATCGCTCCACACTCAAATTGCTGGTTCTGGTGAGCGTGTGTTTTCGAGATCAAAGTATCTGAAGCGGACGTTAACGGCAGGGAGATATAAATGAAGCATGTGGCCGATTGCGGACTCACTTGTTTTGGAATTCCTTGATGACTTGATAAATGGTGACCTTCAGCGTGACGTTTTCGTAGCGGGAATGACTGCGGTCCTTGTAGATCCGAAACTCGGCAGCCGTGACCGCTTCGCCGTCAGGTATCTGAGTCAGGTCGAAGCGGAACTCTTTGTAGTGTCGCCGCTGGTGCGAGAAATCTTTGTCCTTCTCCACTGTGGGGGACGAGGAGGACATACCGTCTCATTCATCTTATTTTTCTCTGCAGTGAAGCCTGAAGCAATCATGAAATATGACTTCACCTCCTGAACCGCTCAAAAGAAATATGTCAGCATGAACTCACAGAAAAAAAAGAGTTATTTATCACATCTTCTTTTACATTCCAGGTCCAATCCAAACATTTTGACTCCCAACAAAAGCACTTTCCAGTTCATTAAATCACTCAACTGGATACAGGTAGCGTTTCCCAGACAGGCCCTCCACTGTGTGCCTAACTGCATTCTCCGGCCATGATGAATGGGCTGTCAGTTAAGAAAAACAGGCTGATTTCAATTAAAGACACTTTCTTCTGCTTCTCATGTGAGTGGGAAGACCAGACAGGATTCTTCAACCTCATGTGATCACCTTATGACCTCATTTTGGATCGCGCTTTGACTCCTGCAGTTTACGTTATGTGAGGGGAACTAAGACAATTTGGTTCGTGCTGGTGATGCTAGCTAACTTCTCTGTTTTACAATATTTTTTATTTAGCTTATTACAGCGTTATTACCATGTTTATTGTAACAAAGCAGGAACTGGGTGTTTTCACATGCATTGAGGATGAAATTGTTGCAGAAAATACCATTAAATAATTATTGATTTCATTGAATTAAATATAAATATATTCCAATTACATCATGCCTGTAGAATATATTTGTGAAAAATATAAGCGTCACTCCTTTAAGTAAAGTGCTGTATGACATGTATGATGTATGACAATAAATAAACTAAAAGCCTAAAACTAACTGATGAACGGATGAAGTTTTTTACCATGTCACCAGTGCTTAACTAAATCTGAAACAAATCCCTGTTTATATTTCAAATATAAATACGCGGCTCATCCTTGTCTAGAGAGTGATTATCTTTTGTACAACGCCTTAAAAAGTCACCACCGCTTTTCTCCGAAGCAGTGATGCAACAGTAATTATAGTCCACACAATGATCCTCATGACATAGTGAGAATGTCATGAACTCCTGGTTGATTTATTCAGCTCTTCTAGTTCATGGAAAATCAAATGTGAAATAAACAGCTGTGTGCAGTTGGAGAATAAGCACTCTACACTTGTAATAAATGTAGTGAACTGAGCGATGACTAAACTCATTCACATAGAGTATGGGCTGGGTCATGCTGTTTCATTTTGATGGGACATTTCTGCCAAAACACTGCAGCGAATTTTAGTGAATATTTTGTTACATAATAATTACCGCCACTATCCCCATACATCAGTCTCAGATTTAAGGCTGTGTAACAAATCAGTTTGAGATGAAGTTGACTCCTCTCTGCGTAAATATGAGCATGTCTGACACCTTAAACTACATTTTAGAAATGCTATTAGGAAGGTCAAACATGGAACTGAAAGTGGCATTTGGTATCAGCTTGGAGAGCAAGCGCCTGTGGTGGTTTGACACTGGAATGTCAGAGGTCAGGACTGACTTCACCCACTGACCGTGTTCCATTAGGAAAGCCACAGGCAGTAATTTGAAGCAGAAATTCCACTGACTGTGAGAAACTTCAAAATTGCTTTCGAGAAAATGAAATTTGCTCACAATAATTGACACTAGTAAATGAGTTTCACTGAAATTATTGTCCTGATTTGTAATTCTATTGCCGGTAACCGAGCAGTGTGAGACGTCACAACTGTGTGAAACAGCTGAGGTCAGTAGCTATACTTTGGAATACTGTAATAAAGACAGAGGCCCATTGAACACTTCATTGACAGTCACCAGAACCAGAGTGGAGCTTTCAAGGCTGACAGTGTACATGCCCGCCACACTGGTAAGTGGAAACAGATGGGCTGAGGGTGAACAGCGTCCAACGTCGCTACCTGCAAAGCCACTCTGCCTGAGCCCGAGTGTTTATTGAGAAAACAAATGACCAAAGTCAAACATCTATTCTTCATCTATTGTTGAAAAAAAATGTCCTCAAATCTCAGTCCATAAAATTCAAGTCACAAAATTGGAATCATGAAAATTTGAAAGGTGTTTGCCGGTTCCAGGCATCAGTCAACATCACGCGGCTTTTAAGAACAGGAAGTCATTTAGACCAATTTTCTCAAGGTCAGACAGTCATCTGATAAGTTGCTCTGAACTGCAAGGTCAGAGGTCACAGCTACTGAACAAACACAATAATTATACAGATTAACTGCTTTTAAATGGAAAGCAGAACAAATTCAAACAGATATGTTGAGTGCCCAGGGAAGGGGTTCGAGAGACCAAAATCTGGTTTTTACTAACTGGTCTGATGCTGAACAACAACAAAAATTCAAACTCCAACAGAGAGTTTTAGTCGTATTTTCTTTGTTAGTTTGAGTTGTGTTCATATCATCTCACTTACTTGTTTTGTGGATTCAGTTTTAGCCTCTATGATTCCAAACTTCACGTTTTCGATGGAAATCAATATTCAGTAGTTCATGATAGAACAGTCTCCTTCAGATTCAATATGTTTTCCAGAAGAATGAAAATGTCCTTATTCATGTGGCATGTCATCCGTGAAATTGAAGAGCTCCCTACATCCTCACACTCCACTCTTTGTGTTGCAAGGCAGAACAAAAATAACATTTCTACATTTGTAATTGGATTTTTTATTGTTATTATAATTATTATTTAGTGTACTGTAGTGTAGCAGTGGTGATTCGGTATACCTGAAACAGCAGTGATGGAACGGCCAGCCCACACGCACTTGTTTGTTATATTATTGAGCTGATATGAGCTCATTTATTTATAGCTACATGTTGTTTTTATGCAGTCACAGCAGTGGTGTTGTTTAAAAATAATCACAATAAAAAATTCAATCCCTTTATTTCAAAGATAAGGATTTGGCCCAAATCCTTACCTTTGAGCTAAATGTATTTCTCATGCTAAATCTTAGCAAAACTAAACCTTTAGTAAAAAATAAATGTAGTATGACTTGATAATTACGTACCCAAGTTTTAATTATCAATTTCTATTTTTATTCTCTTAATACTGTGACATTTTTTCATGACAGAAAAAGACCTAAATTGAACATAAATTTTGTTGTTAAAATGTAATTGAACCAGACGAAAAGTAGGAAAATGTTTGAGGTGTAAAATTGTTTTTGATTTTTATCCAGTTTATTTAAAGATAAATCATACATACTGGGAGATCTTTTCACTATGACAGCACTGGGGGAAGAAAAACATATAAAATGCAGGGGGAAAATAAAAATGAAAGACTTAAGATAACTTTGATGACCTGGAAACTAGAATACTTGGATGAAAATTCTGTTCCTTTGACCTCATGAGGACCATCTAAGTATAGGTACAGAGCCACATGTGGCCCCCAGGCCGCACTTTGCCCAAGCTAGTAATACTTAACTACATCTGAAACAAAAGCTCAGTAATCTTCAAATATAAATGCAGAACTCATCCCTGTCCAGAGTGTCACTATTTGTTCTACATCTTCTTTCTTATTCACCATCTATTTTCTCTGAAACAATGATCCTTATGACATGATGGAAAATAAAATGTGGAATGTAGGTGTCTAGTGCATCTTCAATGGACATTCGATGTTAATTTAATAACCAAGTTAGTTCACTTTTTGAGGATTTTTCATTGTTTCTGGACCTGTGACTATGAGAGGGGTCCTTAAAATAATATAATAACAATTGTAATCCATTTATCTCACATATAAATTGAAATTATTTGCATCAACAACCTGCCTTGGATGGATCATTTTTAAGGGGTTATTGGAGACCATCTTATACTTAGTGATTTTGTCTTTATTGTTTCAATACTGTGATTCTTTTCACCGACATTTCACTCTGACGAGTCGTCTCAACTTATCAGCGAAGAAAAGTGTATGAAAACGACTCGATATGAAACTCATAATTTCATGTTTCAGTTGTTCACACTCACCTAAATTGACAAAACTCATGACCATGTCTGCGTCATTGAGGAAGTTGGTGTCGTGCGCAGAGGTGAGCGCGGGGCTGTGACCCAGCAGAGGTGCCGCGCGGTACGGCTGCGCCACGCGCGAGTAGCCGCCGTGCTGGACGCTGTGGTGGCCTTTCCTCTGCGCCTTGAGGCTCCTGCTCGAGCTGTGCGGCGCTCCATCCTCATCCACCACCATGGCGTTGTAGAGGTCCAGCATGAAGAGCGGGGCGGAGGACGCCTGTTTCCCTGGGGAGAAGGGTCGCGGTCTGTGGGGCAGACCCAGGATGGACAGGATCTCTCGCTGGATCTCTCTGCGCTCATGATTGCGCAATCTTCTGTAAATAAAACTGGAGTGCACGTGGTTGTCACTCAGCCCGCACTGGGCGCACGACAAAAAACTCAAGTAGCTCCACGCAAGTCCAAGTACCGCTCGGTTCAGAGACATCCTGGCCTGGGGAGAGCAACCTACATCGCACTTTCAGGATGAAAGAAAACACAGAAAAACGCCCACCAAAAATAGTTTCACAGACCGTCCATATCAGGGAGTCTCTTTTATCCAGTTGCGCTGCGCCTCATCCGAATTTCTCATCCAGTCCAACTATTTAAGGACGCGTGACCTTCATCTCACTGCTGCAGAAAAGATACGCCCATCAGGTCGTGGACACCCCCGCGTGTCCCTCGGAGACTATCCCACACTCGAGGCTTCGCATCCACCTACAGCAGCAGCAGCAGCAGCAGCAGCGGCAATAAAACTTCAGTCCCATGATGAATGTGGGGGCTCGGGAGTGTAAACGGAGACACTTGAAATCCGAGACCCAACCAGTGAAAGAATAATGACAGAGCCTTTTAATCACCTCAACTTATTGAAGTTTAGTGGGCTGCACCAGACTGGAGTTACCGGTTCTTATTTAACGACATTCAACTTCGTCTAATAAAAAGAGAAGAATCGTCATTTGACTTAAGCAAAAGCCCAATTTTATGACGCGTTTATTTAATGGATGTTAAGAATTCTGCCCGCACAAAAAGCGTCAACAGTTGCAACAATAGTTCAACAGTTTATCTGCGAGTACCTGCGGATTTTTAGTCACTAAAACTGGAGCAAAGTGTTATTAACTGGTAACATTCATTGTCAGAAGTTTAGAACAAGTTTCACTGCAGGATTGTCAGGCGACGTTACCAATTGGCACCACCCAGTGTGCAATGTGTGTACTGGACGTTCTTCAGGATCATTCAGGGTTTCTATTACTATTTGGATTTAAGCATGATCAAAACAATGAGTGGCTTTATATAACCGTGTTCATTTTCATATTTATTTAGTCATTTTTGGCTTGGTCAATAACAGTTACTTTCTAGAGTTAGGATGAAGGTTTTAAGGCTTGCACCTGTGTCTACAACTTTACAGGATCACGCTGCAAAACTGGTGCCATTTCCACTCTGAAAGGAATAAAAGATAGTGAACTAAAGTCAACTGCAGAATGAAGTCGGGAAGGCAGTGGCACAAAGTACGCAAACAGACGGACGATCCTGACTCACACAGTGTAAAGGTCATCTTATAGCATAGATGGAGGCCTGCAAGACGCGCTGCGTTTGAAGCGTGCCAAGTGAATTTATAGTGAAACGGTCAATGCTTTCCTGTTACACATATGACCCCAATTTCATGTAAAAAATGAGGATTATAGAGGATTAATAAAGTTCTGGCGCTTGAGCAGCGCAGAACTAACTTGGAACACACAAGTTTTGTTGGAGAAATTAAACTTCTGTAAAAATTAATGGATAAGATATAAAACATATTGGATTTGTGCTGTCCATTATCTCCATACTTAATACAACTGACCATAAAGGAAGGATTTATATTCATAACGACACTGGAACATTGAATTCACAACATGAACAGTTTTGATTCTTTTGGTCCCATTTTGACATTTTTTTGAGAACTCACGATCTGGGCCAGACAGAAAAGGTACCGCTTGCCCAGAATGACCCACAGACAAAACAGATTCATGTCAAAACCTCCATATATATATATATCTATACACACAAGCACACACAGACTGGCAGTGCCCTC